>NC_045142.1:19749524-20017604 GCF_008831285.2 Nymphaea colorata | reverse complement strand
TGGCAGACTACTAAGAGCCTAGTCGTTAGTTTGATTGTTGTGAGTGCTATTTCTTTGGATTGCAAATGATGACAAGTGCTATCTTTGAGTTGAAGGAAGTAACGTAAGTTCACCAAACCCCAATGCCCAATGCCGCCCTCTTTGGATGGTGCGTTCCCCTGACTCACCCAAACATAATTCCTTCAAATATCATAGCAAGTTGAAGTCAAATAGTTATTGATTTATTAGCTCAATAATAAAGTCCTCCTCATTGTTCTCAGAGAGTGAGTCCTGAAGTCAATTTCGTCAACTCTAAAAAAAAAAAAAAAAATTCTAACTGGAGTTTAATGGTGACACGCTTATAAAAAAAATTTGATTTTTGTACAGTTTTGGACCAAACATTGTCAACTTTTTCAAAGAAAGAAAAGAAACACAGCCATTCATTCAATTGCAAGAAACGAGAAGAAGAAGAAGCAGAAACTTGCAGGCAATAAGAAAAGGGAAGAAACTACCTGATAGAGCGACAAGGTCTTCAGTAGAAAGACCCTTGGCAGCAAACTTGGACCTAAGAACAGAGACAGGTTCATTGGGAGAGGGAAGGCTCATGGCGTCTGCAGCCACAGACCTGTACCCGTCGAGCCTTCCAAGCGGCACGTCCCATGAGGGTCCATTTGTCTACCAAACAGAAAACACCATTAAATTAAGTATTATTTTATTTATTGTTTTGTGCAGGAACAAGAAATGCCTTAGAAAATATAATCTCAATTGATTTTATTTCTTTAATTTAAAATAGTTTAAATTTATTTAAAAATAAGAATATAAACTTGTCTCTGCTTTTAGGTAAGGATGCACAACCAGCCGAGCCAACTCGGGCTTGACTCAAAGTTGCGCCATATAAGCTTGAGCCTAAGTTAAAACTCGGTTTATAAATGAGTCAACTTAGAGAGTTACATGAACTCAACTGGTTTAAAGTAGACTAGGCTCGAACTTTCCTTGTTTATTAATGTTTAGGGGCATGTCAGTAACTTTGATGTATTTTAATACCTTATTGTTGGTTTTCATTTTCAAATCAAGTGAAACCGAGTTCGAGCTTGCCTCATAAAGCTTGTCCTAAGAATTTAAAGCCAGTTTTTAAATTGTTTAGGTGGTATTTTGTGGCTTAAGAATAAGCTTTTAGATTGCTAACTTCTTTTTCTATTTTTATAAACTTCCAACTCATGTATATGCAGAACACATCAACTAAGCGATCAAAGTTCACATCTATTCGGCTAATATTTTGAAAAATAAGCTAAAGCATTACGATATGAAGCATGTATAAGCTGCACAGTTTTATCGTGACACCGAATTGGAGGAGATTTGGGGTCCACCAAAAGTGTAATGCAACAAAGGCTTGGTGGAGAAACGCTTGTCTGGAAAGTGCCTCCGTATATACACTTTGGTCATGAAGCAGCCCACGTCTATGTAGTGCGTTACACATTAAGCTAGGGAATAACCTTTGCACGCCTCAGTTACCTTTTGGGAGGCCTACGCCTTATAGAAACTGTCTGCCTAAGACTATCCCTCGGCCCATAGGTCCTGACACATGGTTAGAAGTCTGGCATGTTCTGGTGACCAAAATGACGAAAATGCCACTAAAAAGATGTAATTAAAAGAATGAGGTCCAATTGAAAAAACAAAAAATAATAATAAAAAAGTTATGTTCCAATTGCATCCTTGGAGGAGGGGGAGGGGAGAAGTAGTGTGTGATGTAGGGGTCTTTTGGCAAATGGAACACTCTCTGAGTGTTTTATACATTTTTCTCAAAGATTGAGCAGATTTAAGTAATAGTGTTTCATGAATTTGCTCAAACCTTTGAGGTATATTCATGAAATATTCACAAAGTGTTTTAACTGTAAAACAACACCCTAAGGCCACCAAACCCATCATGTCTTAAGTTTGGCAGTCAAACCTGCGCCATGGATCAGTAGGGCTAGGCCTAACTGTGCCATTTATAGTTGAAGGAAGTCAAGTGCTGGAACATGCACTATAACCATGGACACTCTCTAGTTTGTGTAGAACATTATTTTATATATATATATAATGTTCTGGTTTTTTCCAAGCGAAGCCTGCCGGGAGGTCATCGGCCTGAACATTATTACCAAAAAACTATAAAATCGGAGAAGACTCCACAAAAAACATACAAAACAGAATGAAATCAACAGAATCAACACTTAAACTAGATCCTGTGGAAGATGATCCATTCTCTATCAAAATTAAATGAAATAGACAAACTGCATAGTACAACTTTATTAGGATACAATGCAAATATATATATATATAAAACCACATACGATGGATCCTCTCTCTCTCTCATATGTACACATATGCACATATATATGCATGAGAAAGGCAATAGGGATTAAGTTAACTGGGTGGGGTGTAAGGAGTTGCAAAGCTATCTGATGGTTCTGAGTCTTCTGATGGCTTCTACTTGCTTTCATCACTTTGCTTGAGAAATGCCACACTAATAGACTGGTTCGAGAAGTTACACATTATGTTTACTTGGGAAAACCGATTATGAGGATGTATCCTCCTTGTCTAAGACTGTGGTACATAGCATATTTATAGATAAAAAATGTCACTCTTAAATTTATAATAGTTTAGATTGAAAATTTGCTTTCATACTACTGATTTTACATGAAAAGGAATAAAACAATGTCACAAATGATTCCAACGACTTTCCACCGCCCAAAAGAGAGGCCATAGCCTTTGCTGTGCCTTACCGCCACTGGGTGTGATAGGTTTCATAACACATATTCCTTTTTAAGTGGATCGCCTTGCTCCCAGTTGAGCTACACCCCTCAGGGCAATTGTAGTTGTTTTGGAACTTTAAAAATAACGAAGATATACATACATAATATATATATATATATATATATATATATATATATATATATAGAGAGAGAGAGAGAGAGAGAGAGAGAGAGAGAGATACTGACCAGGACAACAGCATCTCTAGCAGCAAGGGCAAGTATATCAGCACAAGAAACAACTCCAGGGCACATGGGCTTCAACCCTTGCCTTTGTAGCAGCTATGACCTCGAACCCGCGCAGCCCAAAGTTGGCTGGTGAGGTCATTTCTCTCCAGGCCCTTCCAGTAGCACTGACCATCACATCCCTACCAAACACAAGCGCACAAACCCACCATTCACTTCTTTAATTATTGCTCAATGTAGAATCTAGTTCAAAAGGCACCATATGATTGGCATTAAAATTTTTTGCATAACAATACAACATCAAAATTTTTGAATTTCAATAAAGACAAGTAGCTAATTGCTGCTCAAACTTATGGAAAAAATAATCTGCCAAGGTATGCAATGAAAAGAGGTTCATACATTGACAAAGCAGTCATGGAAGTGGAGCCTGAGGAGGGCAGGGCAAGTGTGCTATCTGCGTCAATAAAGAACTGAACGCTGGACTTGACCATCTCCTCCACATTTGGGCATGACTCAGAGTAATGACCATAATTGGTTCCACCATAGTGTGCATATTGAGCTTCGGTGGACATTAAAGAGAGGAAGAAGGAGAATATGAAGATGGAAGTGAGAGCAGCCATGGCTGGGGAAATGTGTGAAGTGAGGCGTGTTCTGTGAGACTCTGTCTCTGGGTTGGGCTTATATAGGAACACGAAGAAAAAGGTGAAGAGCACTATGGGCCTATTGGCATGTAGGAGACCAACTGGAGTCCATATTGTATAAAAGCGATTGAACCTAATCTTTGGGCCTAATGTAGAGCCAGTGTGTCATGAATGCATAAGTTGGAGTTGAAAATTTCAAGTGCATCCCTCATCTCATAAATTGAAATTGGATGCACTTTTCACTTTTGGTTTGTGAAAGTAGCGGTTGGTGAGTTTTATAATGTTTGTGAAACATGCTTTACATAATAAAATCGACTATATGTGTGTGCATGCATGCCTACACGGATGCATGCGTGTGCTGTGCATGCATGTACAAAAATGCAGATATGCCTTATGAACTTGAAAAGTTTAGATCACTGTTTTTAAACACTTTTAAAGAATTTTACCGTGAACATTAAATGAATTGATTATTTGATTGTTGAACATGGGGATCTTGTAAAATCTTATCTGCACATTAATCAAAACATGAAATTTTGTGGAGTTTTCGTAAGATTTTAGACATCTGATCACATTTATATGGTCAGTTCTGTAGGAAAATAACAGCAGAGCAAATATAAGTTTCAGCTACAAAATGAACAGATTTGCCTGAAAGTGAATGACAAACCTTTGAGCCAGGATGCAGTTTATCTGATTTGGGTAATCAAAGTAGGAGTCAGCAATCTGGATTTGCAGTATGTCATCCAAAATTTGACTATGTCCTGATAATGTGACGTTGTAATGCCTATATGAGCTCTGAAACACTACAAGAAATAGTGTATTCAGTGACATGGGGCTTCAGTAACTTTCAACAGATCCATAACAATGTCTACTGTGGCAAAGCGAAAATGTCACTGAAAGTATTCAATGGCACTTCTTAATGCCATAGAACGGTCTACCGTGGCACAGACAAAATGTTGCTGAAAAATTTTCAGTGGCATTAATCCAATATACAACAGTGACCCATTTATGGCGTTTGGCCAATTTGCAATTGCAAGGACTCACCGTCCCGATCTTCTCTGGCCTTTACAATGGCATTCTGTTTTCCCCATTGAAAACATTTGATCCAATTTTGCCATTGAAAGGATTCACCGTCCCGACCTTCTCTGGTGTTCACAATGGCGTTCTGTGATCCCCACTGAAAACATTTGGTTCAATTTGCCATTGGAAGGCTACACCACCCCGAAAACACATTTCAACACCATTGGCAAGACTATATTTTGTTCTTATCAATCAATTGAAAAATAAGCAACAGAGGCAATATAGAACCATAAAAAATGAAATGGTTAAAGTCTTGATTTTTCTTCAAAACAAATAACAGACTTTTGGAATAAATTTCTCACGCCCAAAATTGGAATTCAACACACTGAAACCTAAGAACCCATTCTTCTTCCTTTTTCTCTCTCTTACTTCCTCAAAGCTCCGAAATGGTTTCCAGTGAATCGATTCAGAGGCCCATATGTTTGGAAGAAGATCTCCTCTTTTTCTCCATAGCTCCTGGCTTTTGGTTTCACTCTTATATTTATAGACTTCTTCAAATAAGAGCATAAAAAACGCAATGAAATATGTAGCTTATACATGGATATATATGTGATATTCATAAGCAAGAAGCAAATTCTAATATCAATTAAAAATCAGAAAATTAAGTCAGCAAAAAAAATGGCAAAAAAAGCACTCTTTTTTTGCAGAAAAAAATGCCAAAATGAAAAAAAATGAAGAAGGTTTTTTTCACATTTTTTTTTTTCATTTTAGGCTTCTTTCACGTTTTCTAACGTCAAACTGCTTGTTTTAATTTTTAAAATTTTTTGTTTGATGATTATTTGTTTAACTTTTATTGTTGTCTCATCAGATATGCCTCATTTATTTTATTTTTCTGAAATTTTGAATTTATTTCCCATTTTTTTCTTTTTTAAGCTTGCTGTATTATATCCAAGAAATCCTGTCTATTTAAACCTAAAAGTGATATTTATGACTACAGTATAAAAAAACCTGCAGAAACCCCTTAAAAGACAGTAAAACCATTAACAAATAATTGATTCTTAGCCTTTTTTTCTTTTGCAGTTTGTAGAGTTGTTGCTGGGACAACCCTAACATGTTATGCAGGGAGTTGAACCTTTGTTTTCTTGTCCTTCTTCTTGAAGTCCTTAAGTCAAAAATCAGGCACGGAGATCTCTTATGCCAAAGTTAATTTTCCATTGACTGCAAGTACACTCACACTATAAAAGGAATTGTAAAATGGGCATATGCAGATCACATCCAACACCTATGAACATGATTCCTTTACTTGCCTAGACTCCAATAGCCATTTGGTGGGTGCAGATATGGGCTCATTTTCAATTGGTGCCTGACTTTCTTATTATGTTCATAGATTCTCTTTGTTCATGTCCACTTGCATAAAAAATGCCTGCTGATAATTACATGCACATTGAAAGATTATGTTATACCAGAAAGTATGCTTCTAAATATCAATATAAAGTATTTAAATTGCCAACATTGGAAGATATATAATGTGTGGTACAACTAGTGAGCACAAAGGATCGATTCATCCACATCATTTTCATGATTGTGGATAGTATGGTCCATCTTTAGCAAAAGGAAGCAACAAAAAAAAAAATCAGTACAAAATACGTGATCTACAATGTTTTGCATTTAGAAAGACAGATGAAAAAGGGCACAAAGAAATAGCTGTAAAGCAGAACTGAAGCACATAGGAAAGAAATTGGCAAGGCAATGTTAACTGTAACTGCAGATTTAGTCAAGTTTCTGTTCTGAAATGGGTTCATCAAGTAATAAGGGGATGCTTGTAAAGGAAAAGTTTTTTTGAAGATTAAGATGAGGCAGAAAACAAGGGGTTCAAATAAGTTATAAATATTGCAGCCAAAGCCAAGATTATTTCTTATTTTCTTCTTGAAAATAGGAAATCCACTTTTAGGGTGAGAGTGCTGAATGAATTGCCTAACTTACTATACTTAGAGTCACTTGTTCAACAGCATAAAATTTTGGTATAAGAACTGTTTGAAACTAACAATCCTTCATATCAAAGAGCATGGTGGAGTATGATGCCTACATGAAGCTACAACAAAATTTTGAACCCATGAATGGCAGCCTATTGATGAGAACTAATATTGGACACTTGACAATAGGAACACCAACACAATGTTCTATCAATCGTCCCAAAGATTGAGTAGATTTATGAAACACTAGAATGCAATGTTTCATTGAACTGCTCCAATCTTTGAAACAAAGTTAAAGGAATACTGTTAGTGTTCCTGCTGTCAAATGCCTCCCAGGTTGAAGCAAATTGAATTTTAAATCTATGGTATTCCACTTTCTAGTACTTTTTTATAAAAACATAAGCCGTTTGAATTGGCCTTATTTTTTTTGAATATTGGCGTTTTACTAAAAAACAAGCATTCAGTTGGGTTTGGAAAAGAAGGCTGGACAAAGTTTAAGCTACACATACATTTTATCATGTACTATGACTATTAGTAGTTTAGTAACTTTCACAAACTGTCGATTGTAAGTGAGTGCATCTAGATGTTGTGGGTCATTGCAAGAGCTGTGATTCTAATATGGGCGATTTGTGAACATCACCAAAGGGGCGTTTGATGGCCAGAAAATACTGTAATGAGAAAATTTCTTATTGCAATCAGTTTGGAGAATTTTCCAAGAGAAAATGTTGAATTTGTCTATGATCAATATGTTTCTCTTATATTTTTTTCCCCTTAGCCCTGAGAGGCAAAGTATAGCTGGTTGGACTGACAGAGCGGTGTAAGGCAGTCGTTAGTCAATTTCTATGGGTGCTACTTTTCTGGATTGCATAATGCTTAGTTGACAGATGTTCTGCTCTTCGGTGTACCCTCGTAAGATTTGTGTTTTTATTCTTTAAAAAGTGCAAAAGGCATGTAGAAGGTTATTGAACACCTCCTAAGTTGTCATGCCATCGCCGTCAAGCTCTCTCTGGAAAGTAAGCCTTGCAGGAACGCCAAGCAACAACTACCCTAAAAATTTTTAAAAAACTCACCTCATGTTCAGCAAATAACAAATTCTAGCTCAAGTGCATCTAAAAGTTGAAAAGCAAGAGTCCAATTTTTGAGAGACATTCTCAAGGAGCTTTCTACTGACTAAAACTGTTATTTTTTTTTACAGAAAATGACAAAAATATTTCTCATAAAAGACCAGTCCTCCCTTGACCAGTAAATGATTTTTTTTGTCTTTAAAAAAAGTACTCATATCTCTTATATAAAGGTTTAATGTTTCTCACGAGTCAAGTTTTTAACGAATTTATCTAAAAAATTAAGAGCAACTTGCCAACTTTTAAAAGTTCAGCATAAATTTGTTATTTGCTCTAATGTTGGGCAGATTTTCATAAAATTTCATGAATTTTAAGAGTACTTCTAAGAATTAGGTTCTTGTAAGTAGGAAATGAGAGTGTTTTTTTAGGGTTTGACTTAACCTTGGGCTACGCGATCGCAGCAGTGCCTGATATCGTTTCTTTATCCACGAAGGAAGTGCTGAACAGGGTGTTGCTTCCTCTCCTTTTTTGACTTCTCTACCACTGAAAGTGAAAGTGAATGAGTGGCTGGAAGAAAGTGACGGCTCCATGCCTCCTGAGTGCTTCTGCATTTAGGGAGAGAGAGAGAGAAGAGAAGAGATATGGGCATGCCTTCTGCCGACCCACTACGAAGCATTAGATTTTACATCAAAAAAAAAAAAAAACCTTGCCCAAGTTGTTGTCCCGATCACTGTTTGATCTTAATATGAAATATTGTCTACCAATCATGGCAAGATTACAATACTGTCCTTAGAATATTTGAATCGAATCTGTTTTCTCAGATATGTGTTCGAATATAAACAAAAAAAGTCATATTTGAATCCAAACCTGAAATCCCATTTCATAATATGAATCTGATTTTTACATTCATATCTGAATCCAAATCCAACTTTTGAACCAAGTTTAGCTAATTTTGACATTTCAGCATAAGAAAAATGATATTTATTTAAAAATAAATCCAATTCGAAACCATATCTTAATCTTATCAAATATTCATGTATATCCAAATCTGAATCTAATCATTCCTTAAATTTGAATCTGATCCGATTTCTAAATTGGATATTATTTTTTCTTTCATGTTTGATTTTTTCAAATGGTTCTGTCAGATATTCGATTCAAATCAGATATATTGACTTCCTGGGTTGCTGTTTCAATAAAATTACAAGGAAGAAAAAGGGCTTAACAAGGAAGATAATTGGTAAATCATTCAAAAAAGCACCAACCATCCGATGCAAAATAGTTGAGGAATGGAAAGCACTCGAAAGAAATCACTGAGAACCAACGAAAAGTTTCTAAATGTAAATCGATTAGTACCAAACAAACCACAAGTTTCCAGATGGCCATGCATTTAAACATTACAAAAATTAATAAAATCCACAAGATATACTGAAAAGAAGCACATAATATGGATAGTTCTACTTCTCAGTCTTTGCTTCGAGCGAAAGAGAGGAGACCCACCGCCCGATCATACTTCTCGTGTACATATTCTGTTGGGCTAACTCCCACGCCCACATGTAGTAATGTTAATATATCTGATTTGAATCCCATATCCGATCAAACTGATTTAGAAAAATTGGATATGATAAGAAAAAATCAATTAATAAATCGGTTCAGATTCAGATTTAAGAAATGACATTCAATCAGATTAGGATATACAAAAAACCTCTGATCAGATTTGGACATGGATTCGGATCGGATTCTTTTTTAGACAAATATCTTGCATCTAATTTTATTGCAATTTGAAAATTGGCAAATCCGATTCAAAATTTAGACTCAGATTCAAATAAGAATATAAAAATCGGATTCAGATTGAATTCAAATGTAAAACAGGATTTCAGATTCAGATTCAGATATAACTTTTCTTTATTCGTATTCAAATTTGAATACAAATTCAAATCCAAATATGCGAATATCCGAAAAAGCGAGTATAAAAAAGGGTATATCCAACCGAATTCGATCACTGACATCCCTACCCACATCTCCGTATTCAACTTATATCACTAAGCAGGCTATCCCTCTTCCTTGAAGCGTGAAGACATTAGGAGGCGGCAACTTCCAATTTGGACAGAAGAAATGAAGCATCATCTCCATCAATCCCTTATATGGATCTTCATCACCCACATGGTAACAAAGTTGATGTTGAAATGAATCCTTTGTCGTCTACAACTCTGACCACAGCGTCTTGCATTTGGCATACACATAGTTGACTAAATACGTCTCTTCGGAACCTGAGTACACAATGAGGTGTATGGAATCTTGCAATCATGCTGCCCACTGTCATGGTCATTGTCCAAGCTGATGTCGTCCAATATCACCACGCAAATGCTACCTTCATCTCCACCTTGAGACATGGAAATCTTTTTAACTTCCTCTATGCCGGAAAACTCGTCGCGTTATTGCCATATTTTATCTGTCCAATATCAAGATTGTTTTTACATTGCTTTTACCAATTCTAGGATGGCAGATGGTAAGAATATATATATATATATATATATATATATATATATATATATATATATATGTTTATTTATTTATTTATTTGTTCAATACAAAGGCCAATCTGATTAACGAAAGAGAGCCCCTTGGCTTACTAGCCCACAAAGCTAGGTTGTTTGAGCAAGGATGGATGAAGAGTGTGTTCTTAGTGAACACAACCGAAAATTTGAAAGAAGCTAATGGTGCCAGTCAGGGGTAGAGTCAGAAAATTTTCATGAAATAAACCGAATTATGGTTCAAAATTTTGATAGGGGCGAAAATGCCATTTTTCAAAATTTTATATAAGATATATGAATTTCAAGTTTTTTTACATGAAAGTTTCAGAATTTTCATTTAGCTGATGTAAAGATTTTGAAAAATTATGTTTTGACCCTCATTAAAATTTTGAAACCGTTTTCTTGATAGCTTTCCCCCACTGTTCTACATGATCTGAAACTGTTAAATTGTGCATTTGGAGAGAGATTAACAATCTTGTATTTGAGCTTGTTTTGTCCCGCTAAAGCTAGAATTGCCACAGCCGTCAATTGTCATGATATCTCTAACCTGGCCCGTCGATCTATGAACTACTTATCACATCTTTACTCAGGGTTTGACAAAGAAAATAAAATTCAGCTATTAGCTCCATTAAGTTTTGGCATGTAAGTTTAAGTCCGAGTCCCTATCTGACAAAGAATTAACCTCACGAATATAATACGCAAGTTTAGTAAAGATTTAGGTTAATTTTAGAAAAAAAAGCCAAGATTGAGGCTTGTTTTTTACATTATGACAAAAATGTAAATATTTTCCATTATTCCTCATATAATTCATATCCACTTTTTCAATAAAAGTTAAGGACACTATGACACTCCAAAACCAGAATTATGGAGTGTTTAGATGTTAATATCTCCACACTCACCATAAAACCCTCAGGCTAATATCCCTACTGCCAGGGCTTATACAGATCTTCCGTCGTTGTAGAAGCTTGAAATTAAGCCTGGGCATCGGGCTGGCCCGGCCTGATCCAACACCTGAAACCCGGGCCGGGCCCAGCCTGACACCCGAAACCCAGGCCACATAACGACTTTGTAATTTCAAGCAAGAAAGCCGAAAATTTTTCATAAAAGTAAAGTTGTTTTTCCATATGTTGTGAAGATGCAATCAGTTTTAATATTAGAACTCTATACGTATATTGATTTTCTATGGAAAGGAATAAAATGGGTGATATGATTGAGGTGAGCGCGTATGTTGGTATTGGGTACATATATATGAAAAATTTAATTGGTTGAAGCCGAACACATCAAGTTTTCCTTCTAAATTCGAAAGGAAATAATAATTTTAATTATCTCATTTTCAACAAAATGTTTTTGAAGAAATGATAAAATCTGTTGGATTATCCAATCTGAAGTTAAATATGTCTTCTGTTCTGCAACCTAAAGTAAAGGGGATGAATGTGTAAACTGCTACAAAACAGGAATTATTTTGGAAAGCATGGTCAATGCTTAAGGCTGACCATTTACTTGAATTGATTGTTCCCCTCGAAGCCCCTCACAAGCCCTCCCACAAAGTCATAAGAGGCATTTTCTTCTTTTATTCAAAAAGTTCTTTTTCACCTTTTTCAATTTTGCCCCCACAGATGGTTAATTCTCAACTTTTGTTACCGAGCTGTGTTTTATTTTTTCATAAGGGGTATTTTGGCCATTTAGGCAACCCAAACACTCACTACAGTACTCGAGCACGCGAGTATTTAACCTCTCTGCTTATGGGGCCATCAACTTATCCATTCTGCCTTGTTGCTCTTAACAAATAAATCATATATGTAAACTTTTAACCATAGCAGGAGGAAGCAGAAAACAGGTTGAGAGACTTAATAGTGCAACTGTTAGTGGAGGATTTGCCAATCAGAACGATGAGGTCTGTAGAAATAATAGACACACAAGAAACGAAGATCGAACACAGATGTAACGTGGAAAACCCTCAACTAGAGGGAAAAAAACCACGAGTGAGGAGATCTGGTGCCCACTAGCTGCCAGACTCTCTCTCTCTTAGAAAACTTCATTATAGGGTTTACAATGGTATAAGTATGCCCAAACCAGGACTCACTGGATCGGGTCCAAACCCAGACCCATACATCAAGATCCGTCAACACTCCCCCTCAAGTTGAGCATACATATCAAACATGCCCAACTTGGATACATTTTTCTCAAATGGAGTTACATGTAAAGCTTTAGCCAGAATATCAGTAGTTTGATCTTCAGACTTCATGTATGGTCATGTTAACTCCCTGCATCAATTCTTTCTCTGATGAAGTGACGGTCAATTTCAACATGCTTTGTTCGATCATGAAGCACTGGATTGTTAGCCAAATTAATCGCAGACTTATTATCACAATACATCTTCATAGGCCCTTCAGTCTCTATCCCAATATCAGTCAGCAAGATCTTTAGCCATAACAACTCTGATACTCTAGTAACAACAGCCCTATATTCAGCCTCTGCACTTGAGCCGGAACAAACATCTTATCTCTTGCTTCTCTAAACAACTAGATTTCCCCCCAAGTAGACGCAGTGCCCTGAAGTAGATCTTCTGGTGTCAACACAGCCTGTCCAGTCTGCATCAGAATACCCTTTAATTTCAATAGACCTTTATTTCACATATAGAAGTCCTTTGCCGGGATTCTTCTTCAAGTAACACAGGATTCTATCTACAACCTTTAAGTGCGCATCCATAGGTGCATGCATAAACTGACTCATCACATTTATAGCAAATGTGATATCCGTCTAGTCAGAGTGAGGTATATTAATCTACCAACTAGACGTTGATATCTCCCTTTAGCTTCTTCACACAAAGGTTCTCCATCCTTGCAACCGAGTTTGTGCCCAGCATCCAGAGGAGTAGAAGCTAGTCTGCATCCCAGTTTTCCTGTCTCCTTCAGTAGATCCAAGGTATACTTCCTTTGATTAAGCACAAGAGTCGTACTCTGACAATTTCAATACCAAGGAAATACTTTAGCTTGCCAAGGTCCTTGAGATCAAATTCAGCAGATAGTAAACCCTTTAATCTTGCTATCTCTTTTTCATTATCACTGTAACAATCATATCATCAACATAGACCAACAGTAGAGTATCTTTACCCTCCATCCTCTTTATAAACAGGGTATGATCTCCATTTCCTTGTTTATAGC
This sequence comes from Nymphaea colorata, assembly GCF_008831285.2. Lineage (NCBI taxonomy): Eukaryota > Viridiplantae > Streptophyta > Magnoliopsida > Nymphaeales > Nymphaeaceae > Nymphaea > Nymphaea colorata. The sequence goes on along the minus strand of NC_045142.1, from coordinate 20,004,263 downwards.
TATGCTTCTTCATAACAAGTCTGAGACATTCAAACCATGCTTGGAGAGACTGTTTGAGCACATACCAGGCTTTCTTCAGTTTACAGCATTTTCCAGATCTCTCAAAACCTGGGGGCTACACATATACACTTCCTCTTCGAGATATCCGTTCAGAAAGACATTTTTAACATCGAGTTGGTACATCTCCCAACCCTTCAGCACCGCTAAAGAAATAATAACTCTAACGGTCTTCATCTTCGCGACAGGAGCAAACGTCTCTAAGTAGTTGATCCTATATTTCTGACTGAACCCCTTGGCCACCAGACGTACTTTGTACCTCTCAACATTCCCATTTGGTTTGTACTTAATGGTGTAGACCCACTTTGACCCAACCAAATGAGCTGCTTTAGGAATCTCTACCACTTTCCATGTCTGATTTCTGTCTAAGGCTTCCATCTCTTCTTGCATAGCATGAGTCTACTTGGGGTCACTCTGAGCCTCCAGAACATTCTTGAGAAACACAACCACAGACAAAGAGGATACAAAACATTTATAGTTAGTGCTTAATCTAGAGTAAGACACAAAGTTACCAATAGGGTGTTGAGTACATGACCTGACACCCTTTCTTAGGGCAATGGAAAGATCTTCCTTTTCATTTTGTGTCTGATTTTCTCTCTCAACAAGTTGCTTCTGAGCATGACTTGGGTCATCCAAGGAAGAAGTAGGATTGAGATTCAGAGTGGATTTCTCTCCATCAATCATTTTGTCAGTACAAAATTTCTCCTAGAATACACCTGCCCAAACAGGCGATTGCATTCTCTTTCTGTCTCCATAGAACAATCTCCCTCCTTTTCATGCTCATGTACCTTAATAGACATCCATCTTCTTCTTTTCCAAACACCTCAACAGATGAATTTTCTTCGTGCCTGTAATCCAAAAAATCTGTAAACTGAATTTCCTAACTTGGAGAATACTCTTCCTTAGACATTGACTTGTCCCCTTGAAGAGAATTCTCACCAAAATAAACACATGTTCCAATAATGTGACATCATTGATAATGTGAACTCGATCAGTGGTGGGATTAGACATTTATACCCCTTTTGAGTAGGAGAATACCCAATAAATATTCTCTTAATTGATTTGGGGTCAAGTTTTTTCACATTCGGGTTGTGATCATGAATGAAACACACACATCCAAAGACACGAGGAGGAAGGTGAAAAGGTTGGCTACTCCATGGAAGCATGAAGTAGGGTGTACGACCATTTAGCACTCGACTAGGCATGCGATTAATCAAATAGGCACTAGTAATAACCGCATCTCTCCAATAATATTTTGTAAGATTCCTTTGGAACAATAAAGTTCTGGTGACATTAAGTAACTGATGGTTTTTCCTCTCAGCAACTCCATTTTGAGGGGGTGTATAACTATATAATGTCTCATGAACAATCCCCCTCTTTCAAAGGAATTCCTCGACAGTGAGACACATATACTCACGATCATTATCGGACCAGAATGTCTTGACAGACCCACCATACTGGTTTTCCACTAGGAGGATGAAAGTTTCTATAATATGAGGCACTTCGCTACGGTCTTTCAATAGATAAACAAAAGTATACCTTGAATAGTCATCTATGAAAGTCATAAAATACTGAAAACCACCACGAGAATGAATGCATGAGGACCCCCACACATCAGAATGAATCAAGGAGAAAGCTTTAATAGCACGACTATTTGAAATTGGATATGAAGCTCTAACAAGCTTCGCAAACTGACACACATCACAAGATAATATGGAAATGTTCAAACTAGAACATAATTCAGGGAACAATTGTTTCAAAATCCCAAAAGGGAGATGACCAAGGCTTCATGCCAATACAAAAATAACTGACAACACTCTTCCTTCTTCTTCTCTGTCCTGCTAATTGCTGATATAAGAGATGTGGTAACGCGTATAGGAAGCCGATACAAACCATCAGACACCAAATCAATCCCCATCTTCTTCCCTATCACTAAGTCCTGCAAAACACAACATTTTTCAGAAAATATAAGTTCACAGTTCAGTTCCTTGGTAATCTTGCTAACAGATAAAAGATTTAAGGGAAGATGAGGAACATGCAAGGCTCCATGCACTAAAAAATTGTTCAACAAAGAAAGACTCCCTTTTCCTGCCACAGAGGTAAAGGAACCATCAGCAAGGGATACACGTTCCTTTCCGAGGATAGCTTGTAGTCATGAAAGAGTTTAGGGTTGCCAGTCATGTGATGAGTGGCACCGCTATCAATAATCCACTCCCCATGCAAGAAGTACCTTTTTGACCCGAAACGGACAATGCCTGATTGACCTTCACCTCATCTGACGTGTCTGCCTGACCAACATCAATCTGGCTCAAATATGCTCGCAGCTCACGAATCTGTTCTGCAGAAATAAAAACTTTACTATCACTAGGGTTCATTGCATCAAAACAGGCTTCTTCCCACCAAAAGACCTCCCCCTACTATTCTTCTTCTCTAGATGCAGGTCCCAACAAAACTCCATAGTGTGACCTAGTTTTTTGCAGTGAGTACATTTACGAGAGGAACAGCAGTTCCCATAAAGCACGACTAACGAAGACTGACCCGTTCATTGTGAGACATGTGATCCCCCTTTCTCCCATTTATGACCAGCCGTCTTTGCTCTTCAGCTTCAACATGAAAATAAACATCTTCAATACTGAATGATTCTTCAGAATTAAGAATCTGACTCCTTATATTTTCGAATTCATTGTTCAGTCCGGCTAAGAAAAGGAATATCCTATTCTCCCAACTTCTTGGTCATATAATCTTGAGGACAACTCCAGATATCATCAGAATGGTAGTCAAGACCCTCCCACTTAGATTTTAATGCGGCGTAGAAATCAAAGACCAAGAGATCCCCTTGTCGAAGATTATACAAGTTATTCATTAGTTGATACACACAAACTTTTCTCTTCTTTTGACCATACATCTGTTTCAAAATAATCCACATATCTCTCGCAGTCTTCTTACGAAGAATGAGAGGTTGAATGTCCGAGGATACTGAATTAACAATCCACTTTTTACTTGGTTGGCCTCAAGAAACCAAGTATCCCAAGCCATACTATTTGCAACAGGTTCAACCTTACTCCCATTCACATAGACAATACGGCCTCAACCAGCTATACCCATAGTGATGGTGGCAAACCACTTCAGATAGTTTTCTTTGGCAAGACAGATGGTAGTAGCTTGAACAGGAACATTCTCAGTTCTATAAGCCCCGATTTCAGTCTGATCAGTGCTGACGGTCGAAGAGGAAGACCTGCCATGATCAAGAACCAGACTGCAGCAACAAAAAAATGGCACCGACGTCAACAGAGGGCACTAACGATAGCACAAGACACCGACAGTAGCAAGGTCACCGGCGGCAGCAAGGGCACCGACGACAGTACAGGACTCCGCGGCAGTAAGAAGTATCGACGACATATAGACAGATGAAGGCAGCGGCAACGACAGCGGGACGACGATCAGCGGCAGGGAGCTTTGCGACTGTCGCCAAGGCAGTCCAGCAACAACAAACAGCAACAAGAAGTGGCGATGTCGGGCAGAAGTGGGAGGCGACTCCGTTGGGTGGAAGCAACGGCATCAGGCGGCATCGGAGGAGCAGAGGGCAGTGGCAGACACGGGCGACACAGAGGGTCTCATGCGATGCAGTCGGCGGTGGTAGCAGCAGCAGCGGCGACAACAGTGAGTGATAGAGAGGTTAGGGTTGGAACTTCACAACCCCAAAAAATTTCTCAAACTCGTCAGCTTTGATTACCATGTAGAAATAATAGACGCACAAGAAATGAAGATCGAACACAGATGTAACGTGGAAAACCCTCAACTAGAGGGAAAAAACCACGAGTGAAGAGATATAGTGCCCACTAGCTGCTAGACTCTCTCTCTCTTAGAAAACTTCATTAACATGCAAGATTAGGGTTTACAATGGTATAAGTATGCCCAAACCAGGACTCACTGGATTGGGTCCAGACCCAGATCCATACATCAAGATCCGTCAACAAGGTCCATATAGGTGAATTTGGTAATCGCCTACCATGAATGAATTTGGGACCAAAAAAGCCAGGTATGTAAACCTTTTATGTAAATGAGCATGTCAAAGCATAAGTGGAAATGTAGAGAAAAACTGTAGATATTTTCCTTTGCCAATTATAGATATATCACTAGTACAAGGACTATATATGATCTCAAGTTAAAGATACATATTAACAGGAGACTTCATCGACTTCATCTTTTTTCTTGAGAATAAACTGCAGATACATGTTAATAGATGACTATACATGATTTGTCATCTATTATCAGGAGAAGAAACTAAACTTGCCATATAATCGACTTATTATTTCAAATTCAGGAAATGATTGTCCAGTCATCTTTGCGTATTACTATGTTTTCCCTTTTGAAAATTGTAGACAAGCTTAGGAAACATAGTTTTGAGAATCAGATAGATGGGTGGCCCAACCTATAGTGCCAGAGGTGTGATTCTTCATTCTTCTTTTCAGCTAGAAGTGCCTCGTTTGTCTTCAATTTAGTTGATGTAGTAGAGCCCATGCATCTCTTTCGTATCCATCACCAAATCCTCCTATGCGGTTTCTGGTCCAGCAGAACGACTTTCTTCTTGGAGAAATTAACATGAAAATTAAGATATTTGGTTAGTTTGCTAACCGATAGTAGACTATTCGGAAATTTCTGAACATAGATTTGTGCTGGATTTGTTAACAAGAGACAAATGTCTAATTCTTTTACTGAAGTTGTAGACCCATCTGCCATCTTTATTTGTGTTTTAGTCATACTTCATATATATCTTCAAATTTAGTGATGTCACCTGTAATGTGTTCGGTTGCCCCATTGTCGATGATATAGTTATTGGAATTAGAAATTAGAGTGAAGGCATGACACTTGCCTTATCTGTTTCTTTAGATCACTCAACGTTTGTATCTGCCTTCAGATCACTCAACGTTTGTATTTACCTTCTCTTACAAGTTCTAACAAATTTTCTTCAGTAAACTCATGTTTCTTGATGAGTTTCCTTTCTTAGGTTCTGCCTTTAGATGTTTTCCCATGCAAGTGCCAATTGGTCCCTTTGTGTGACCGACTTTCTTATCTGAATTATGTTTTTGATCTGCTTGAAGATGCCTGATCCCCTGCATTTTGAACCTGTGCTTTAAATGTGATGGATTCTTGGTTTTGGTTTTCTCCAACTGTGGTGTAATTTTCAGAGTTCATGACTTTACGCATGTTTCTTCCCTTTGAATCATGGCACAGACTGTATTTAGAATTGAAAGTGGATCGCTCATGAGCACTTGGCTTCTCAAATTGTCAAAATCATGTCCAAGACCTGCCAAGATTTTAAAATCTTGTCCTCCTCAAATCTTTGACGTAGTGTATCGACATTGGAGGTGAGTCGTCGGTATTGGGAGAGTTAATCCTACATACGTTTTAATCCGTTTAGATAGAGATGAAAAGGTTTGTAATATCTTGTAACAGTCGATATTCACGACTGACTGTGTTTCTCACCGTAAATTTCTGCCAAAGTCCCAAATCTCTTTTGAGGAGTCTAGGAATAAAAATCCCCTCTGCGATGCCCGATTCCATGGAATTGAGCAACCAGGCCATAACAAGTTTGTCGTTGGCTTCCCATGCATTCATCAAATGACAGATTGTCTCTAGCAAGAGGTGGAGATTTTACTGTTACATACCTGATCTTTGATTTGCCACAAAGAAACAGTTGGCAGCCTTAGACCAAGAGATGTAATTCGATCCATTCAAGGGAGTAGTTGTAATCTTTGTTAACGCACAAACTGCTGATAGTTACAGCTGTCCACCGGATGAAGGAAATTGTGGAGATCATGCCAGTTCAACAAATGAAGAAAATCATGACAAATCCAGCAACAAGGCAACTGTACTCGCTAGATTGGAAGAAATCAATCAAGATCACAAGGCGATTGAAGAAAATCATGAAGATCGTGACAAATCCAGCAAAAAGGCAACAATACTTGTTAAATTGGAGAAATCAATCAAGATCACAAAGGCAAGAATCTAGGCAAGAAAAGTGGCAACGTCCCTTTATCAAAAGAGAAAGAAAGGATTATAGAAACAAAAAAATCAAGGAAGGATTGTTTAACAATCTCTTCAACAAATCATGTATAAATTCTCACATTAAGGGAACCTCACATCTATCGCCTAATAGGTGTGAGAGACAGTGGACGTAGGATTTTATTCCGAACACTTAAAAAATCTTAGTCTGCATCGTTTCTTTCATGGTATCAGAGCCATCTCCGTGAGGATTTTCATTTTCTCCATGGCTTCCAGTGCATCCTCTTCGACCAGAGCATCTCCTTCGCTTATCATGGCAGCTAAGTAACCATATCCTTCCAACGTTAATGTTGCAAATTTTGTCTCTATCAAACTCTCCCCAAGAATTACTTGCTTTGAAGACCCAAATGCTTGGACTCATTGAAAGCCAAGACATGATGGGATTTATAAAAGACAAATCTCCAAACCGACCTCCACCATTGAAACTGTTGAAAATGGTGAGGCCCATCCTGTCCCAAATCCAGAATTTCTTGCCTGGAAAAAATCAGACCGACTCCTTAGAGGGTGGATCACTGGATCACTCTCTAAAGAAGTGCTAGGTCTTGTGGTTGGACTCCAAACTTCTTCCGAAGTCTGGACTGCTCTTTTAAAGGTCTTTGCTAGAGAATCCAAAGACCGAGAATTTCTGTTAAACGGAAATTGCAGACGTTTCAAAAGCAAGAAAAAACTGTTACTGAGTATGTAACAGGTTTCAAAACCATATGTGATGAATTGGCACCATTGGGAAACCTCTGTGGATCAAGACAAAGTTTATTGGCTCATAAATGGGCTTGGAGCAGGTTATGAATCGTTTTGACGTCGATACTTCGCCTCCTATTCCTGCATATATTGATGTTGTCTCTCTGCTTGAAAGCCATGACAACATGAAAAACATCCATGGGTTTCAACTTAATCAAATGCTGCTTTCATAAGCCAACAAGTTCCAGCTCAACCCTCCTACTCTCACAATACAGAGGACGTAATCAGTATACCAGGAAAAACAACAACCCTGCTTCAACTCGCGAGGACATGGTTTCCACTGCTTCTCAATCTCATCCCACCAATACTCCAGCCAACACCGATCAAAGTACCATCAGCCTTCAGTTAAAACACGTGTCAAATTTATGGACTGAGTAATCACAAGGCATTCAAATGCTACCACAGATTCAATCAGGAGTATCAACCCAAGATCTTCCACAAATTTTTTCCACTGTTCAAGTTGCCGATCCTAATAATGCAGATGGTATCCGGACACTGGCGCAACTTCTCATGTTACAGATGATCCAGGTACTCTCAATCATCTCATTAAATATCATGGATCTGATTCAGTTATGGTTGGAAAGGGCAGCATTTACCAATAACTCATATTGGTTCAACTAATTTGTCTTGGAAATACGACTCTTCCTCTTGATAATGTGCTGGTTGCTATAAAGAAAAATCTTATTTCCGTGAGTCAGCTTACCTCATCTATACCCTATGTCTTTGAGTTTACATCTGATTCTTTTGTGATTAAGGACAAGGAAACCAATCAACGATTGCCAAGGGAGCTAGAAAGGAGATTTGTATGCGCTCAAGACCAGACCAAAGGCATTATTTTTTTCTGATCATTTCAGGACAGAAACTTTAGAGATTTGGCACAGTCGGCTCAGGCATCCATCAGCTAAGATCATTGTTTTTTTGTCATCCAAGGGTAGAATAAATTTAGCAGCAAAAATGACTATGTTTTCTATTTGTCAAAGTTGTCAATTGAGCAAAGCAACACGCTTGCCGTTTCTTCCATTAGATGATGAATATTATGAACCCTTTGAAAAAATTCATTGTGATCTTTGGGGACCAGCACTGGTTGATTCATGTCAAAAGTTTCGATATTATGCGTTTTTTGTTGATCATCATTCTCGCTATTCTTGGATCTACCCATTAAAATCTAAGTCTGATTTTTTTGCCAAGTTTATGAGTTTCATAAGATGGTGAGTACGCAATTTGGAAGATTGTTAAAATTTTTCAAAGTGATGAAGGTGGTGAATTTAATAGCAATGCTTTTCTCTCTTATCTAAGAGAATGTGGAATCAAACATCTCAAGGCCTGTCCAAAAACACCTGAACAGAATGGGTTGGTGGAACGAAAACACAGGTTAGTTACTGAACTTGGATTAACTCTACTATTCCATAGTAATGTTCCAACAAAACATTGGGTGGAAGCCTTCACTACTGCTGTGTGGCTCATAAATGGTTGCCGACATCCACGCTCCAAATGCTAAGTCCATATGAAAGCTTATTTCACAAACCTCTGACTATTCTTGCCTAAGGACTTTTGGATGTAGATGTTTTCCCTACATCAAAAGCTACAATAAACACAAATTTGAACCCAAATCCTTACCATGTGTCTTCATAGGATATAGTGACCAACACAAAGGTTATCACTGCCTTTATCCCTTGACAAATCGGGTTATATTTCAAGACACGTAGTGTTTGATGAACAATGTTTTCCCTTCAATCAAGGTTTGGCTAGCACACAACTGAATTACAATTTTGCTCATGATCTTGTGTCCTTCTCTCCGGTCGCTATTCAATCTAATCAGCCCGCTCTCATTGAAGTGAACCCTCATGATGTTGCCAGACTTCGCAATAGTGAACCTGAACCTTCCCTTTCTACCTCTACTCTACCATCACCAGCCATTTCTCCCTTACCTCCGCCATCACAGAGTTGCCGGTTCTTACTTCACCATCGCCACCTAGCTCGCCACCTCTTCCTTCACCATCGCTACCTAGCTCGCCACCTCCTCCTTCACCATCGCCACCTAGTCCTCCTTCTCCTATCCCATCTAATGCCTTACCTAATACCATGACTAGACCGTCTCACCCTATGGTCACACGTTCTCAACATGGTATTGTCAAACCAATCCCAAATACATATTAACTACCCTTGCTCCCGCTGAACCTAAACATTTCTCCATTGCCCTTAAACATCCCGGCTGGAGGCGTGCTATGGAAGATGAAATGGCAGCTTTGATTGCAAATGATACTTGGACCTTGGTACCTCGTGACCCCTCCATGCATATTATTGGCAGCCGATGGGTTTACAAAACAAAATTGAATAGTGAAGGCCACATTGACAGACTTAAAACAAGGCTGGTGGCACAGGGCTATACTCAAATTGAAGGCGTGGATTTTCTTGAAACCTTCTCACCAGTTGTTAAACCAGCAACTATTCGGATCATACTTTCTGTTGCTCTTATGAATGGCTGGCCTCTTAAACAACTTGATGTCAAAAATGCATTTCTGAATGGATATTTGACTGAAACTGTTTTTATTGAGCAGCCTCTAGGTTTCCAAGATGCTCAGTTTCCTCACCATGTTTGCAAATTAAATCGTGCTCTATATGGTCTCAAACAGGCCCCGTGAGCTTGGTATGATCGCTTTGCTATTCTCTCACAATTTTCAAGCCAGCTTTGCAGATCCGTCGTTGTTTGTGAGACTCCAACAATTGACTGTAACCATTCTTCTCTTATATGTGGATGATATTATTCTCACCGGCAGCAGTCCAACTTTTCTTGCATCCTTTCAGAATGAAGTATCTCATACTTTTGCTATGACAGATCTTGGGGACTTACATTACTTCTTAGGCATTCAAGTCCAACGCACTGCTTTTGGCCTGTTTCTCAATCAGCAATGCTATGCTATGGACATCCTAGAACGTGCTCAGATGCAATCATGCCGATCAACTGTTACGCCAATAGTTACTAATGTTTATGACAACAGCACTGTAGAAGAAGAAGCATATCCCAATGCTACGTTGTATCACAGTCTTGTTGGAGCTCTGCAATATCTTACATTCACCCGACCAGACATCACTTATGCTGTTAATTATGTGTCAGTTTATGCACACTCCTTCCCTGCGACATTTTCAGCTGCTGAAACGCATTCTTTGCTATATTCATGGCACTATCTCACTTGGAATGCAATTTTTTAAGCCCAGAAAATTATCAATCCGAGCTTATTTTGATGCAGATTGGGTCGGCTGCCCCTCCACTCGTCGTTCTACCATTGGCTACTGCACTTTTCTAGGCCCCAATTGTATTTCTTGGGCATCTAAAAAACAACAAAGTGTTGCAAGATCTTCTTGTGAAGCTGAATACCGTGCCCTTGCAACGACAGCAGCAGAGCTCACTTGGATCACATTATTCTTCGAGATCTTGGAATGTTTCTTTCTCAATCTCCCTTGTTGCTATGTGACAATCTGTCCGCTCTGCAATCGACCATCAAAACGGCACATCACTCTCGGATGAAGCATATTGAGCTTGATTTTCATTTCATACGAGAAAGGGTGGCTCTTGGATCATTAGTTACTCAATATATTTCGACCACTCATCAGCTAGCTGATATGTTTACAAAGCCTCTTCCCCATCATCGGTTGACAGCTCTAGGCCACAATCTCGGTCTTCGCTACAACCTACGCTCGAGATTGAAGGGGGATGTTAACGCACAAACTACTGATAGTTACAGCTGTCCACCGGATGAAGGAAATTGTGGAGAACATGCCAGTTCAACAAATGAAGAAAATCATGACAAATCCAGCAACAAGGCAACTATACTCGCTAGATTGGAAGAAATCAATCAAGATCACAAGGCGATTGAAGAAAACATGAAGATCGTGACAATTCCAGCAAAAAGGCAACTATACTTGTTAAATCTGGAGAAATCAATCAAGATCACAAAGGCAAGAATCTAGGCAAGAAAAGTGGCAACGTCCCTTTATCAAAGAGAAAGAAAGGATTATAGAAACAAAAAAATCAAGGAAGGATTGTTTAACAATCTCTTCAACAAATCATGTATAAATTCTCACATTAAGGGAACCTCACATCTATCGCCTAATAGGTGTGAGAGACAGTGGACATAGGATTTTATTCCGAACCACTTAAAAAATCTTAGTCTTGCATCTTTTCTTTCAATCTTCAAACAGGGATTTGGCTTTTGAATGATTGTTTTGAATGGCGCTGAACCTTGAGTCATCATTGGTTGATCTTGAATAGCGTTCTCTCCTGAGTTCATTCTCCAGCACGATCGGGTGACTGGCTCTGATGCCACGACTAACAATGCTTAGAAAGAAGCAGAAGAATAGAGCAGGGAAAAAGAGAGAAGGAAGATAAAGTGCATGTGTCAATTCTTACACACACATACTTGCTGTGTTGCAGTGCTCTATACATTACGTAGTTACATTGCTGCTGTATGATAAAGTTGTTACAGAGGTTGAGATTGTTATAGTTCTTGCAACAGTCTTGAGTAGTTTCCATATTGTATCTCCTATTCAGTAACGATCCTTGCCTCTTAGACACTCTTGTTCAAGTTTCCAGAAACTGTTTTCGATTGCATTCTTATTGAGTTCAGTCCTAATCTTGTCTTACTTGAAGATACTGGCCTTGTAAAAGAGATGACTTTATTTTGCAAGGGATGCAGCAAATTGATGCTGCCACCTTGGAACCGTTTTGTGGATCAAGGACATGGGATATTATGCTCGGAGATAGAAGCTGAAGAAGATGGAGATGTGGGCATCTTCGGGAGTGTGGCCCAGCAAACTATCCCATTTCTGTAACTGACGAAGGGATTCCAAATGAAAGATCAACTCCTATCAATGCTGTTGACTGTGCAATACCAAAATGCTGTTGACTGTGCAATACCAAATTGTGTTATGTCATTAAGGGCAAGCATATGCGTTTTGTAAACTGGTCTATTTGGTAGTTTTAGCTGGTCATGTTTTATGACATGGAATATGTTTCAGTGTCTTGTAGTCGATATGTGCTACTACTTTTCAATGTTCGTTCAATAAATGCATACGTTTTCATTTTAAAGACGTTTGCCCCTACTTGTATGCCTTTATAGTCGCTCTCTCTCTAGCCCATGATGACTCTGATTCTTCCGGTGAAAACATGCTGAGGGTAGGCCCTCTTCCTTTTTATTTACCAAAATGATAGTGGACTGGGATCTCAACCAACTTGGCTCATAACACATTCTTTATATCCTCTATCACGGAAGCATAAAAGCAGCATACTGCAAACTTCAAGTTGTTGGTATGACAGATGTAATTTGTTAAGATGACTCTGCACATGCACAAAAGGCCCAACCCTTTCTGTTGTATCTTTGATGGCTTTGTCCAGTACATCTTTCTAAGCTTCATTGTTAGATTGTACGACTATTGTCCGCTCATCAGTATTGAACTTACCTAGGCATTTGTTCAAAACCCAACTCTTAGAGAACACCCTCCATTCTTTCAATTATTAGCAAACTCCGAAAAGGTATCCTCCATTGTAGTTTCTAATCAATCTTGCAACACATCATAGGCCTTCTCCATGCCAAGATGCAATGTGAACACTGTATCTAACTCCTTCTTAGAAGCTCCAATTTGTTGACATGATGCCTTGGCATAGCCAGATTTCCACTATTTGATTATCTATTATCTAACGGTTTACTTTCTTGTATTGTTCTTTACAAGATTCCCAAAATCTAAAATAGTGACAACTTGTTTATCATCATATTTTGCCATGTTCCTCATCTGCCACAAGAACCAAATAGCCATATGAAAAGTTATTTTCCATATGTTAGCCCATAGTTTCCTTTTGAATTTTCTTTTACACCATCAAATGAAACACTGTTTAATAGTGTCATCTCTCAAAATCTTTTGCTTGAATTTAGCTGCAATGAACTGTGATAATATTTTCGAAGTCATGCAACTAAAAAATAGGAGGCTTTCATCCCCCTTGTGTTTGAATCACAGGGCACACCTTGATGCCAGCTGCAATCCTAGTTTTTTGAGTTTGATTTTAGTCATAGTTTTGCCTTGACATTCAATGTAAACTATCCACATCACCCTAGGGAATTCATTTTTTATCCAAATGTATTGACACCACTAGTTTTCTTGTGCAGTCTTATGGCCTCCCAAATCCATTTCTGAGAGATAGGGAGAGTGCGTTGATTAGCCTAGACGAGCGCATCTTCCTGGGTATTCACCTCAGCCAACGTCGTAGTATCACACCTCCATCTGCTCACTAGCAAGCAGCTCCTAATTAGGTCCAAGGATAAACTCTTTAACAGTGACTCTAGGATTGATTACCTCAAGAAGAGGGTCATTTATATCAATCAGCCGTGCTAGAGGCTTACTTGCCTAGTTGTCAATCCAAAATTTAGCCTTGCCATCTTTAATTTACCAACAGACTTTTGCTTCCATGATTTAACTATATCTAGTAAAAAAACAGAACTTTTAGTGAAAGAATTAGAATTCCATAAGACATGGCCTTTGGGATATTTCTTTCTGACATAAGCTGCCCAAATGTTATTAGTACTTACTGCTCTATACGCTAGGTAAGTAAGATTAGCCTTGTTAGTGTCATTGATCTGGCTCATGCCGACTCCTCCTTCACTCTTAGGTAATTTTTCTACAGCTGTCATAATAGTCCCCACATATTTATACAAGTTCCGATAATAAGGATATTTTCTAGTTTTAATACAAAATCTTCTGCCATAGAGGATTACAATGTACATCACAGCTTGTTGGCCAGGAACAAACTATACTTAAATTTTGTAGTCTCCACATTCTAAGGTAGAGATTGTCAAGATTTAAGAAAGAAACATTACTAAACATGTTTCTTAAGTCATTTGCACCTTGTCCATCTATATACTGCACTAGTACCTCAGTTTGGATGTCGGTAAAAGTTGACTTTCACTAACGGCTTCCGATCTACGCGTATGTGATTCCATTTTTTTGGTGCATCTTGAATAGCCCATAGAAAATTTCTATTTCACTTACATTAACAAAAATTCTGGCTGATCTTCTGGAGTAGCTCATAAAGTGTTTCTATTTAATTGACTTATAGTAACTGCGAAAAAGAAACGAAAAAAAGTTGGCATAAAGAATCGTTTTCAACAAGAAGTCATGAAAACCATTTTCGGTCATGGCATGCACAATTATCTCTGAATTGGCACAATTGAATTAAAAACAACTTTGTATGTGGTAATGTATTATGTCATCCACCAATTGAATTGATTGTGCAAATTACTCGAGTAACACAATATACGGATGTCCGTGCACACTCAAATCTATTTCTGCCGGATAATGCAGTATGTAAACATTAAAAAAAATATTGCTCAAAACCATTGGCAACGGTTATATATATATATACATACCATACAAGTGGGGAGGCAGGGAGCTGGCAGGAACATGGCCTCCCCCACCCTTCTCATATTGTTAAAAATCATTTTACTTGTAAATTTTAAAAATTTTAATTTTACCTATATAGAAATTTTGATAGCAGCTAGTTAAACAAAATCAAAGGATGGTCTCCCTTCATGGTTTTTATCTTACTTTGCCAACTGGGGGTCTCTATGTCCTTGTGCTCTACGGTTAGTTACGGTTGAAGAAGAAATGCAGAAAAAGAAGCTAACAGAAGGAATTGATCAGTTTCTGTTAAATGTTAAAGTACTAAGAAAAGACAAAAAAAAAAAAACGATGCTGACAAGGTTGATAATACTGGGAAGTTTATGGTGATTGTGGCAAAGCTGGAAAATTTTAGATTGAAGATCTATTTCAAAAGCTCTCATACTTTTATGGGCAGCGATATATATAAATAAGAAAATAATTAAAAGCACCAATATTAACATAAAGAAAATTTGAGTGGCTGGGTAGGCAACTACCAACACCAGCCCATATGTTGTGCTGCTATCATCTGTGACATAGTGCAGAGGTAGGATTAGAGTGTTGCTCTTGTGGTTGTTGTGGCTTCTGGTTTTCATCCAGAATAAACTCTCTCTCTCTCTCTCTCTCTCTCTCTCTCAATGTATGTATGTATTGGCCAAAGTTATTAATCGAGACTCCATATGCTTTGGGGTGAAGATATCCTTCTTTTTCTGGACATATTTTTCAATAAAATTATATAATGGTAAAGAGAAAATATTCTATAATGTTATTATTTCTAGGAGAATGTGAGATTTTAGAAGATTATTCTATCTATAAAAGATATTAGATGATGATATTTTAGGATATTGTGGATATGACAGTTTAAATACTGTAGATGTGACAGTTTTCAAGCAGTGCTTATATATATATATACGCGACATCACCACGCACATAAGATTGTAAATAATTAGAGATATTATCTCCATATCTTTTTTTAGAATAATTTTTATCTTTTGACAAAATTATTTGTCTTTGTTGACCATAGTATCAATTGGTTTCTAGCACAACATGGTGGCCCATATGATCCAATAATCGGCTCCAACTTTAAAAACCTTAATATTCATTTATTATCAGAACTTTAAAATTTATAATGTATAAATTTGTTGTGATCTTCTATTTTTTTCTTTGTTGTGGTTTCCTTTGTTCGACAAAGGGGAGGCCCTGTTGCCGTCGATCAGGGGCTGCGGCGCTGCAGTAGTTTTAGTTTCACCATGAGTGGCCTCCCTTTCTTTTCTCCTTTTCTTTCCTTTTCATTTTTCCTTTTACTGCCCCAACAGAGAAGGCTCGGCCACATTCTGGCGCGCGGAGCAGAGTGGCCTGCGCTGCTGGTTGAGCTAGAGTGAATGAAGGGTCATAGAGAGGAGAGAGTGATGAGTCCCGATGAATGAGGTCTATGGAGAAGCCAAGAGGTTTGGAAGCGAAGATGCTGGTAGGGTTAGGCAGCACTGCAAGTAGGAGCAGCTGGATAAGAAGGCGGAATGCTAAGGAGGAGAAGAGGGGAGCCATGTTGAGCGCTAAAAGGTTGCTGTACTAAGGAGAAAAATGTTGATATTTATAGTGGAAGTCATAGTTAGGGTCGCCGCCGAGGATGTGGATTTGGAAATAGTGGAAAAAAGAAACATGTAATTCAACTGAGTAACATATTATAATATACTTTATAGATATATTATAATATACTTTATAATAACACTTATAACCTTATAATATATTTTCACATTATAGGCCAATGCTATAATTTATAGTGTTATTATAATACATTTTACAATGTTATTATACAATATATTGTTATTATTATTATTATATCTTTATTTGTGAAAAGAAAAAGGTGACACTTATAGTATATTTGATACTGTTATTATACTAATGATACTGTTCTTCCTTGTGAGCGTTGAGCGCTCTATCTTCTTATTTCTCTATTTGCATTTGTACTTTGAGTTTGTTTCTACGGCTCTAGGATTGTGACCTCAGAGATCACTCCAGCCACCTTCTTTCCTTTTGGACGCAGCTGCCACGTAAAGCAACCATTCTTCTAAAGAAGCATGCAAAAGATAAAATTGGTCGGTTACCTTCTATGGTTATAGTATACAACAATTTACATTAGTGACCTGTCAAGATTTAACTTGCTTGGAGTAAGGGACTTGAATCGAACCAGTGGTTTCTTGAACTTTGGAATGAACTGATGGAGGAGACTTGCCACTCATTCCAAAGTGACAAGAGCTAGGCAAGTGGTTGAATACATGCTAGAAAATGACATTTTTTATGGTCATATGGTGCTTATAGAAAAATAAGAACGTGGAATTTCATACTAATAAAGAAATGCAGGTTCAAGTGATATGTGCTCCTCTGCGGGGAAATGTGGAAAGTATCCAGATATTGGCAGAACCAATATCTGATCATCGAGTTCATTTTAAACCAAAAAATTCCCCATATCTTAAATTAATGCTTTAACTAAGGGAAAATCGAAAATTTTGCTAGGGTTTAATCATCAATGGTTTTACTATCGCCTTCAAGTTCTTCAATATTTGCCCTGAATGAGTAATTCTTGCTGGCCGCTTCTTAGTTGAACACAAAAATGTTGGGAAATTTATTGGCAGCAGATCCGACGGTTAATATCGAAAAGAATTGGCGTTGCTAAAGGTTATTGATAAGAAACACGGATGGTACAAGATTTGGCAGGCATATAGGAAATAGTTTATTTATCTTATATAAAAAATTTTAAAAAATGATATTTTAGTTTATGTCAAAATTTTGAAACTATAATTCAGTCACCCTCATGAACAATTGTCAGCTCCGCCCTTGTCTGATAGCTTTGGTTTTGAGATCTAAATCATTCGATAAGCACGACACTCTTCTAACAAAACGAAGACATAATTATCTATTTGCCTGACGTGTAGAAAGGCATGGATGTACAGAATACATGTGTTTTGATTTGAAAATAAAAAGTAGGGGTTACGTTTTAAGTTTTCAGTCCATGTTTCAACTTTAAATTGAAATCTTATTTTTAGAATTCATATGTAAAAGCTGTTAGAAACCTGAAAGTGTTGGGAAGAAATTCAAAGAATAGATTATTTAATTTGGAAAAACTAGGTGGCAGTTTCTAACTCATTTACTTCCGCTTCGTTCAAAACATTTCTCACATTTCACTGTCGGCTTGAATTGAAAATGCCATTGGCGAACACCGAAAGCCAACAAGGGTGCCGTCCTCATGCAACTTAAGTGAGGTGGGTAGCACAAGTTACGTCGCCGGTGGAGGACAGGGAGTGACAGAGAAAGGTTCATGCATATGGGAATGATTTCGCTCCCCATCTAATCAATTCTGTTGCCACCATTCTTCAAAGGTTCCAGCCCTTTTGATATTCATTGGTGCGCTTTTCCTGCTGTAACCATGGCCGCCAAAAGCCCATGCAGCACCTTTCTTGCAGGTTGCAGGTGCCTCCCTCAAGCTCTCAACTTCACCACCGTTGTAAACGTGTGGCACATATCACTTGAACCTGCATTTCTTTATTAGTATGAAATTCCACGTTCTTATTTTTCTATAAGCACCATATGACCATAAAAAATGTCATTTTCTAGCATGTATTCAACCACTTGCCTAGCTCTTGTCACTTTGGAATGAGTGGCAAGTCTCCTCCATCAGCTAATTCCAAAGTTCAAGAAACCACTGGTTCGATTCAAGTCCCTTACTCCAAGCAAGTTCAATCTTGATAGGTCACTAATACAAATTGTTGTATACTATAAGCAGAAGAAGGTAACCGACCAATTTTGTCTTTTGCATGCTTCTTTAGAAAAATGGTTGCTTTACGTGGCAGCTGCGTCCAAAAGGAAAGAAGGTGGCTGGAGTGATCTCTGAGGTCACAATCCTAGAGCCGTAGAAACAAATTCAAAGTACAAATGCAAATAGAGAAATAAGAAGATAGAGCGCTCAACGCTCACAAGGAAGAACAGTATCATTAGTATAATAACAGTATCAAATATACTACAAGTGTCACCTTTTTCTTTTCTCAAATAAAGATATAATAATAATAATAACACTATATTTTATAATAACATTGTAAAGTGTATAATAATAACACTATAAATTATAGCGTTCGCCTATAATGTGAAAATAGATTATAAGGTTATAAGTGTTATTATAAAGTATATTATAATATATCTATAAAGTATTTTATAATTGTTATTATAAAGTATATTAACACTTATTTGGACCTGTGGTGGCCTAGATATCAGCCCGGATCTGAGTTCATCTTCGGCCAGGTTCGGGCCAAAATCTTATTCTAATAATCAAATTCTTAGGTTCGAAGTAAGTTGGATTTTGATACAACCCGACCTGACTGCGTCACATCCAGGTGATCACGACTTGAATTCAATGTGCTCTTCCTCAAATCTTAATAGGTTTCACAACAAAATCATTAAAAACAGCAATATGATACCTGGATATGGATTTATGAACCATATAAACAAATCCAGCTTGTATGCATTCACAAGCCATGGGATTTGTCCAGTTTCCTTAGGAGTCGTATCCTGCGGGGGGTAACCCCCCACGTGTCCGACTTCAAAAATTCGGGTTTGATAAAGAAAACTTTGTTATAACATGTTATTATTTGACTTTCGAGCTGGCCCAATCAAATAAACCTGTTCAGCCAGGCTGACCTGAGTTGGGCAATGGGGCCCAATATACATTCAAATCAGCCAAACATGATTTGCCTCCTAAATAGTTTGGCATGTTGTGGATGAGCTTTGGACGGATCAAAGTGTTTGCATTGAAAGCTACTAGCTCTACATAAATCAAGTCTTTTATTAACGTGTAGTTTTGGAAAAGAGCTAGGCAAGTCTCCTCCATCAGCTCATTCCAAAGTTCAAGAAACCACTGCTTCGGTTCAAGTCCCTTACTCCAAGCAAGTTCAATCTTGATAGGTCACTAATATAAATTGTTGTATACTATAACCAGCTCTTTTGGTATTCATTGGTGCGCTTTCCCTGCTGTGGCCATGGCCCCCAAAAGCCCATGCAGCACCTTTCTTGCAGGTTGCAGGTGCCTCCCTCGAGCTCTCAACTTCACCACCGTTGTAAACGTGTAGCACATATCACTTGAACCTGCATTTCTTTATTAGTATGAAATTCCACGTTCTTATTGTTCTATAAGCACCATATGACCATAAAAAATGTCATTTTCTAGCATGTATTCAACCACTTGCATAGCTCTTGTCACTTTGGAATGAGTGGCAAGTCTCCTCCATCAGCTCATTCCAAAGTTCAAGAAACCACTGGTTCGATTCAAGTCCCTTACTCCAAGCAAGTTCAATCTTGATAGGTCACTAATACAAATTGTTGTATACTATAACCAAAGAAGGTAACCGACCAATTTTATGTTTTGCATGCTTCTTTAGAAGAATGGTTGCTTTACGTGGCAGCTGCGTCCAAAAGGAAAGAAGGTGGCTGGAGTGATCTCTGAGGTCACAATCCTAGAGCCGTAGAAACAAACTCAAAGTACAAATGCAAATAGAGAAATAAGAAGATAGAGCGCTCAACGCTCACAAGGAAGAACAGTATCATTAGTATAATAACAGTATCAAATATACTATAAGTGTCACCTTTTTCTTTTCTCAAATGAAGAATATAATAATAATAATAACACTATATTTTATAATAACATTGTAAAATGTATTATAATAACACTTTAAATTATAGCATTTGCCTATAATGTGAAAATATATTATAAGGTTATAAGTGTTATTATAAAGTATATTATAGTATATCTATAAAGTATATTATAAAGTATATTATAATACGTTACTCAGTTGAATCACATCTTTTCCACAATTTCCAAATCCACATCCTCAGCGGCCACCCTAACTATGACTCAACTATGAATATCAACATATTTGTCCATAATACAACAACCTTTTAGTGCTCAATATGGCTCCCCTCTTCTCCTCCTTAGCATTCCGCCTTCTTATCCAGCTGCTCCTACTTGCAGTGCTGCCTAAACCTACCAGCATCTTCGCTTCCAAACCTCTCGGCTTCTCCATAGACCTCATTCATCGGGACTCATCACTCTCTCCTCTCTTTGACCCCTCATTCACTCTAGCTCAACGAGCCGAGCAGGCGGCTCTTCGCTCCATGTTGCACTCCAGCCGCATCGCTTCACGGTTTGCCAATACCACCAGCATGATCTCCAGCCCCGTGATGCCTGGCTCCGGTGAGTATCTCATGGAAACTCTGAGTTGGTACACCATCCTGCCTCTACTGGGCCACTCTCAACACTGGTAGCGACCTCATATGGATGACATGCCGCCCTTGTGAATCCTGCTCCCGCCAAACATCAATGTTTGATCCATTTCAGTCGTCCACCTGCAAGAGTCAAAGCTGCTCCGCCAGCCCTTGCATGGAACTGCCCTGCCATGGTTGCACTATCAACGAACTTTGCGGATTTAGATATTCCTATGGAGACGAATCCTTCATAGCAGGTATACTTGCCACCGAGACACTCTTGTTTGACAATGGTGCCAGCACCACCGAACTTCCAGGAATTGTCTTTGGTTGCGTTCATAATGAAGGTGCTCTTAATCCCGCCTTGCTTGATGTTCCTTTCCATGTTGGCCTCAGTGGTGGCCCTCTCCCGCTTGTAAATCAGATTGGCTCTTCTATTGATAAAAAATTTGCTTACTGTCTTCCTCCCTATAGCAATGAAAACAATTCCATGGGACAGCTCAAGTTCAGCAAGAACGCGAAGTTTTCAGGCAAGGAAGAGGTTCAAGAGACCGATGGCACCAGGTGGTTCTCAAGGCACGTATTATGTGCTCAACCTAACTGATATAAGCGTCGGGAACAACAGACTCAACATACAATTTGGTGGAGTGCAGACGACTGCATTGTTGGGAGATGCGTATGATCAAGTGAACAACGCGGTGGCTAGCATCGTAAAACATGAACGCTTCTATCCTCCTAAGCAAGTTTATCTGTGTTACCATGTAGAGAATAATGGTGATCCATATGGAGGGTTGCCGGAGATGACCTTTCATTTCGTCAATGCAAACTGGAAGCTGCCACCTTCAAATATCTTTAGGATGTTTGGAAGTGGAATAGCCTGCTTAGCCATTAAAGATGGAGAGATGCCCATCTTCGGGAATGTTGCTCAACAAAACATGCATGTCAAGTATGATATGGGCAACGGACTGCTTTCTTTTGCACCAACTGAATGTACCCATGGTTAAGTTATATATATATATATATATATATATATATATATATATATATATATATATATAAGTTTCTATTGTGATGATCTCTGTGGTTCTTTGTATTGGTCTACTATTGGCAGCTTTGGATGCTACTTATTTGTGTTTTTTGTCAATGGAATGTCTGAATGTCATGTAATCGATGGTGTTACTATTCTATGTTCAATAAATATGTGTTTAGTTTTAAAGTTGTTTTCCCCTCCGCTTAAGCTTTAAGGTTAACTTAGAATATTTGCTACTGCTTTGACAGTCGATAATACCCACAATCCCGTCGCTAATAAGTAATCGTTGCAGTCAAAACTCCATCACAACAAGTCCCGTTGCCTAAACTATCATCGATGAAAATGGCCAAGGAATGTGCCAACACTTTCTTGTAACTTGGAGAATCATTATACGGTCAATTGCTTCTGATGTAACAGATTTGAATCTTGTTATTGTCATGAAATTCATAATTCCTTTTCTTCTGATGTAACGGATTTGGAGCATTTGGCCACATATTTCGTCAACAAAAAGGTGAAGGTGAAGCATCATTTTGACGCCATTTATTTTTGCAGTGCTCTTTTTCTCTCAACCTCTCGATCCCTCCTTGATCGGTTTCATCCCAAATGTTCATCGTACCTTCGGAAAATCTCTCTCTCTCTCTCTCTCTCGATCGACAGATCGAGTTCGTTTCCCTTTTTCTCTCTCTCAATCAGTCGACCTCTCTTTATCTATCAATCTCGCTTTGTCTCTTTTACCTTCTCCTCCTTCTTCTTGGTTCAGACAATGCCAGATCGCGTGATCTTTTCCTCTCCACAGTGAAACCCAAAGATTTCCCATTAAAAGTTTCTGTCTTTCTTTCTCGATCGCTCGACCAGGAAGCCCCTACATTGCACAAACCCAACATGCCCACCGCATCGTTCAGGGCATCTGCCTTCCCCATCAGCGACCCAACCTGCAGTCTGAATGGCGCCATCCCTTCTACCCCAACCAGCAGCCTCCAAGCCCTCACCCCAACCTGCCACGCACCGGTATCGCTATTCGTTCCCTATCTGCCCCCCAACCTGTCGTCCACCGTAACGCTTGTAGTAAATGTCTATTTCGAGGTTGAAGATTCATAGTCATTGAGAACGAGCAAAAAGAGTCGCACGATCATCCCCTGCTGCTGCTCAGTGGATTACTTTGGCAGAAAGAGATGAATAACCCTCCTCTATTCTTCTCCTACTTTCCAGACGATCATTTTCCAAATAAGTCAATTTGAAGCCTTGCAACCAGAAACAATCTATTCATGTAAGTGTTTCTCTCCCTGCAAAGAGATGATCACTTTCTTGCAGTATAGCACTCCGATCATTTTGCACAAGCGAATACCTATGGGGATTGTCAGGCACTTCTTCAGATTCATGTCGGTAGAACTCCTTTATTCTTTTCTCTTAGTGATTGCACACTTGGTCTTCTTTGTTTTCTTTTGCCTGGAGAAAGAGTGAAACTAGAGATGAGAATTGTTTTTCCCCATTTTTCCTTATGTTATCTTAGATTGTCAATTTTCTCTATCCATTTTCCTTTGTCTTAATAATAAAAAAAAACCAATTAACATGACATGAAAAGAATGAGGCAGGGGATTGAAACCTACACGTCGCTCAATTGTCCGTTTTGATCCAAGACAATCCATTTTCAATCAACATGAAAATGTTTTTATTATAATTTTTGTAAAAAAAATTCAGGACAGTAAGGAATGGGGTGATTCTAAAGTTCTCAAATTTCATATACTAAATCTCTAAGATCAGTGTTGATAAGAAGAGCATTGATATTTTCTGATTTTTAGTCGACATGTGTGGTGACTTTGGTCATTGATTAATCAGATGTTCTAGCAAAAATGGCAGTAATATTTGCAGCAGAAGTGGAGTAGGATGAGTATGAGAATTTGTATCTTTTGAAGTAATCTGCAGAAAGGAATTCACTTTATGCTTACATGCTTGTGGAATTAAGAATATAGACTTCTGCATCAGGTAAGTTTGGCGTTCTTGTTCTTGTGGTGAATACAATTGAAAACTTAGAAATGGCATGTCATGGAAAAGATCCTGATAGGTATGCCAGTCCAGCCAGAAAGTAATCCAACACTTAGAAATGAATTGTTTATCATAGGAACAAAAGTTCTAGACTTTTGTCACCTATAAGTACAATTCCATTTGATCGTTTGAGGTTTTTTTCTGTGTGAAACTGACAATTCTCATAATAATGCCATGTTAATTCTTTTCAAATATGAGGTTGAAGTTCTTTTTTTCAAATATAATGCCTATACCCTCTTTCTTCTTAATCTACAAAGGTTTCACGAGTCACTTTTCTAATAGTGTGTCTTGTAAGTTATAGCTAAGTCCAAAAGAATATCAAGTGTTTTTAGTAGGTGCAGCTACAAAGTATTCTACATTTCAAGCATGTTTTTTTACCATAGCTTCTACTCGTTGTGTTTTGGATATTCTTTTGTTGATTAATTCCTTTGGGTCTTTGAAAATGGCTGCAGTAGATTGTGGCTAACCTATGTAATCTTATAACACTCTCTGACAATCTACGTTCAGCCATTCAATATGGTTTCAAATCTGATATTTGGTCTCTTCTCTCTCTCGTTTTTTCCATGATGGCCAATATTTTTGTATGATAATTGTACTAATTTTGTTAGTATAAGTTTTGGATATGGTTTTGCAAATTGCTCAATATATGATGGCTGCACATCGTCCAGCATTCAAAGCTTTTGTAAGACCTATACTCTTTGATCAATTCCACATACTTTGAATGCATGAACATATTTATTTGAAAATCAATACAATCTACTTATTTATTTGGAATTTTATGACTTTGTACTTTTTGATATGCCACCTTGTGAACAACTTCAAGGCCTTCCTCCTGCAGCACATGGGTAAGATGATTATTCATAGTCTCCTTACTATGTATCACTGGTATGGATGTAAGAATTATTCTTTGCTGATGTCCATGTCCTAATTTCTGCTCATGCAACATCCAAGATCTTTTGGGCTTATAGCTTTTATACTTTCTATTGCCTTCTTGCTATTTTTGGTAACCTTACTTGGTCTACTTTATCCTTTCTCTCGATTTTATCTTGGTATATCTTCTATGGGTTAATGCTGATTTATTTCTAGACTGTTGTTACAGGAAGCTAATGCACTCAGCAAGTAGAATGTAGTGGTGAAATTATAAATATTATTCTTAAGACTGATGGCACACCTATAGCTATTGGAAACAAGGTACATGTCACAGGTGTAATCTACTTACTACTTAGTATAGTTGTTGAAACACATAGTTGCTGTTTGAGACATGGTGCACTTACAAAGAGCTGCCTCTCTTTAATGTAACAACATATATTCTCATGATTTGATTTGTAAACTACTTTGCTTCTAATACCTTAAGAATGTAACAGTTTAAATTTCTGAATTTCCTCCTTTTCTTTGTAGTTTCATCAGTATCAAGTCAATTTTAGTAGGAACTTGCAATTGGTCCTTGGATGGCATGAAGCTGGTTTTGACTAAGTTGATCATGAGTTAATTTCTCTTCTAGAGAACATCTGAGTCATCTCATCAGATCTGAACTAGTTATGGTCCTATCAGGCTATGCAGATGTGGATGTCAGCAAGGAACAGAGAGTTAATCAAGATCTAGACTCGATGGGCATGATCGATTCACAGAAGCTTGTCCTTTCTAAGGTGCATGCTAGATTAGACAGAAGCTTGTCCTTTCTAAGGTGCATGCTAGATTAGTTTCTTCCTCTTGTAGAAGCTTGCGCTGTCGATTGAGGCTGGTTAGTTTCTTTGTGCTGAAAACTGATTTATTCTTTGATCTTGTAGGCAGAAGTTAATGTAGAAGCCAACATTGTTGAAGGAAGCCCTTGATTGGATTGCATCACATACATCATCTTTCCATGGTTGGGAAGTTTGAAGTAGAACGGGAGGAAAGAATGGTGGAAACAAGTAAATTCCAACTATTCTTTTTATAAATGCATTCTTAATACAGACTTGATAGGGATGTCTAATCTGAATCTGTCATTTTTATCCATGTAATTTTTCAGATTTGCGTTGATTCACCACATTTTCTCAACACGGGCACGTAATTGGATAAAAGCTGGTAATGACCTGTCCCTGCACTTCTAAAATGTCGGCAGGTGATCTGAGGCTACTGCCAACGGCCATTACCCTCGCCAAAAATTTTTCGCTACACTGCAAAGGGTAAGGGCCAGTCTTGGCTTTTGCGAGGGGATGAGTAGTTGTCAATAGGTTTATTGGGAACGGCCCTAGGGTTATTGGGCGTTGCCAATAACTTGTTTTGTTGTTGTGGTTGTATTTTCACCAGGGATCTGATCAGGTCGGAACCCCTCCATCCGACATTAAATCTACCAATTTTGATGTATGTGGATTTAAGATCTCTGTTACATAATAAAGCACACCTTTTAATGCAGCATCAGAGCTTAGAGGCTATCAAATACAACTTCAACTACAAACGAGGATCGAATCTTTGAGATAGAGAGCATCATCTCAAATCAACCGGACACAATAAGAACACCAGCCATGCATGCACAATTTTCTTTGCCACTTTCGATGCAAACTCTGTTGGGAGTCTGGGGTGCTCACGCACTATTTTCTTTGTCATTATATGGTGTCTTTTTATCAATATTCTATAGATAATAACATTCTTTTTTACAACTTCAGCAGTACGTTATAATAACCTTCTTACATGTTTGCAAAATAATATACTTATTTCTTTTTTTGAAATTTATATCTATGAGTTTGATCTAATTTTATGAAAATGTTTTTAACGATGATTGATTTGCAGGGCCGGGGAAAAGAAAATGTGGATGAAGTTGGTGCTATGACTATCAAAGCTAGAGCTACCTAGACGATAACATCATGAAATGTATGATAATTAATTACTAGCATTTTTTTCTAAATCTTAACCGAAAAAAATATGTTATCAATTAAACATTGTCCTTATTTGGGTCAAATGACTGGCAAACTAATAAAGTGTTTATTTGGTAATTAATGATATGGGGACGCAGCAGCATTCGGCCGACCATGGTTTTTTGCGGTAAGGCAGAACCAATTAAAATTAAAATATAGATCTCTTGCCCAGTCATTGAGCCTATTCTGTGTAAGGTTTCTCACAATTGCAGGTTCATTCAAATTCAACTGAGTCATCGTAAGTCCCAGTGGACATGATGGCTGGTGCCTCACAAACTTTAGTTATGTTCATGTTAATAATTTCATATATTTCGGGCATCTACTTATGCAGTAGGATGGTTATTTTGTTATTTCGTATCATTAAAAACTGCTGTAGCCTGTGAAAAGGTGTGTTCCATCGCTAGCGAATCATACACATTTTGTGATGGTTTTTATGCACAAAAAAAAAGCCAGGTAGATAGCCAGTTGATTTTGATTTCTCTCTCTCTCTCTCTCTCTATATATATATATATATATATATATATATATTGTGCTTGTAAGTTTTAGTCACCATAAATTAAATTTGATCGGTCCGTCTTAATTTGATGCAAGGGCCAGTTAAAGGAGAAAAATTTGGAGGACTTTTATTTGAATCCCTTGGATATTCAGGAATGACCCGGCCAGTCCATTGTCAATTACCCATCTTACTCATGATCATTGGACATGGGTAGGGGTGTAAAAAGGGAGGCCCACGCCATCGCAGACAAGAACTCATGGGACTAGGAATAAGAATATTTAATAAAATAAAGAACTTTGCATGCCAAGGCAATTATAATTTGATCAAATATAGAGCTGTGCTAGATTTGTTAACAAGAGGCAAATGTCTGATTCCTTTTACTGAAGTTGTAGATCCATCAGCCATCTGCATTTGTGTTTTACTGATCTTCGAATTGGACCGCCGGCCCTTCGCAAGTCATCTAAGTGATGACTTTTCTTTGCAGACATGGTTATGTATCTTCTGGTGGAACATTTGAATCATTCCCAATGAAGTCATCTTTCCTAATGCACGTTTCGATTTCCAACATTTATTTCAAACCCTCTGAGCAGAGCTTTTTAGTTATCGTGGAGGTTTTCTGACTGTCGGATGGCTTCCTCGCTTCTTCTCTACCCCTTGTTTTTTATTTTCTTTTTGTTTCGTACTTTTTTTAAGTTGTACTATGGCATCCATTACACACACACTCTCTCTCTGTCTCTTGTGTGTGTGTGTGTATATATATATATATATATATATATATATAAGTTGATAAAGAACATACCACTTAGGTAAAGGACAAAAGCCAGACCTATTAATATATATATTTCTTGATGATCTCTGTGGTTCTCTTTACTGGTCTATAATTGACAGTTTTGGATGCTTTGTAATTACGTTTTATGTCAATGGAATGTCTGTCATGTGCTCTATGGTGTTACTGAACGAACACATCTACATTTGATGGATTCGTGATGAGGATCACCCTAGAAGACGTTGTTAGGTTGTTGCATCTGAGAACTCACGAAAACCCTGTGGTCAGGATGTGTACGTACAACTTGATAGGAAAGAGCAGTGATCTTTTAGGTTAACAGATTTGGAGTTTAAGAAAGTGTTGGCTTTTGGGGTAAAGTCAATGTCATTAATTGTTTCAGAGCTACAGAATAAATGGCAACATGCAAAATATGATGAACCTTCACAAGAAGCAGACCAACCATTGAGGTTGTTTCATGTATATTTATTTGACGTGTCTATTTAGTAAGAATTCAAACTCAGAAATAAGCTGGCAGTACGTCCAAATTTTGGAAGATGTGGAAAAGATTCATCGCTATGCATAGGGGCCAGCAATGCTAATGCATTTGTATAGCTGGTTGGAATGATTTAGGGATGGGGTTGCAATTGTGGGAGGATGCTGGTTGTTGTTGTAGGTATAGATAGTATCTTTATGATGTAAATTTATATGTAAAAATATTATCTATCATATTATAATATCTGTATCTATGGAGCATCTAGTTCCAAATACTTTTTCATGACATGCATAGTGGAGAAGCATCAATCCTAGATATTATAACGATGCATAGTCATCCAAGTTGATCTTATTGAATCTTCAGATAAGTCAGGTACGTATAGTAAATAATGTCTTATACTTTGCTCAATAAGGATGCTGGAATACTTGTGTATTAATGATTATTCAATGTTTATGTGTAGGTGTTGTTTAAACCATTTGCAACACCCCAAGATTGGATTACCATGAAAGCTTTTGAGCTACAGTGACCTGTGCTTGTTCTGCATGAACGAAGTGGAAATGTAGCATAGAAGCCAAGTCCTCTTGCAGCATGGTGTTAGCCAATCGATTGCGCAACCATGCCACCCCTACAAGAGATTAAGGAACAAGAGTGCTTTTAGGCTTGGAGTCGACTAGCAACTGTTTTCTTAGAAAGAGTTCCATAACTTATGTCATGGTGGTAAAATGAATGTTACGACAGCGAGGGGTTTACACCAAAGTACCGCGAGCAGTAATGAGATGTAGTTCATTATCGGTACTTGAAATCTGTTTAGATGTGCCACATCTTGGATTGCCATCCACAACAACATCATCATCATCTTCTCCAGCGGAGAATGTTGCTCAGATGGAGTTCCACAGTAAGCAACATCATGATCATATGGGCAGGAAGATTCGAAGCAGAAGACGCGAGGACCATGCATAGATTACAGTCCTGCCTCCAAATCTACCCATGGAATGGAGAATGGTCACAAAAATAAACTCACTGATTGAACATGGCATGAACGAGACAATTGAGAATAATCCTATTTTTTTAGTGACTACAAACAATATTTTTTTGTGTATAAGAATGATCTATAAGAAGTCAATTTTATTAATAACTTTTGTATATTATCGCAATCAGTTTCACTCAACTGGTTATCACCTCGCCCTTTGTAAGCACATTTTTATGTTAATCTATTATAAAACTAGTCCACATAATGTCGTTGTCGAATTCATTTTGCTCGAATGCATATCACTTCATTGCAAACACGATTTTATTTGAGTGTATCGTAAAACCAATCTTAAAGTTGTTTTATCACACAATTTGTTGCATGATTAGTTATCGCATCCTTGGAAAGGTGTTATTATTTCATTCTCGAACAAAAATCTTGTGAAACCTTACAACACCCTGTCGTTATCGCCTTGTTACCGTAAACACCTCTTATTCTACATTATTCACGTCATTGGTTTTTGTTTTCTTCTTCTTCATCTAGTTTGGCCTTCTTAGTATGGTCTGTGATGTAACGTACTCTACCAAGTCATCATGTACATGCTTTTTTGAGATGTTATATACTATCCTATGAAAAAGCAGGTTCGTTGTCATTGTAGATTGCTTTTGTGTATTTGATGATGAAAACACTGCAATCGTACCAATTGTTTTGGTGTGGAGTTCCTTCCTACGAAAAAATCACCACTGAATCAGGCACATTCTACACCAACTCCGTAAGAATTCTTTCACTAACCATAAATCATGCTGTTGTCACTTCAAATTTTAAAAAAAGTCTGTATTTTATTTCGCCTAAACGAAACTCTCAGTTATTTGGATTTAAATTTTTAGACCCTAAGCTAAATCTTAGACCCAAAACAAATTCACAAATATTCGATCCAAAATGAATCTCTAACCCTTGTTTGAACCCAAACACAAAATTCAAAGTCAAAACCCATCTTTAGGGATGAGATTCAAATCCAAAATCCAAATCTCAGATCCGAATTAGATCTATAACACAAGTTTAGATCTAAATCAAGAATTCCAAACTCCAAATCCAAAACCAAGATCAAAACAACAAAATTTGATGCTATGAGCACATCGGTATTCAATTGAACCTAATCCAGATTTGAAACGACCACAGAGTCACTCAAAATGGATGCCTCCCCACACCCAATTCGTAACAAAAAACCATTTCTATAACAATTAAAAAAAAGTTTATGCATTTTATATGAACAGTCTTTTATTTATTTATTTATTTTATTAAAGAACAAAAATTTCAGTCCCTCGCGTGATGCGATCGCTTGTGAGATGCATGCGTGCATGGCAGCACGTTGAGGCTGCCGTGCCCGAATTGGGGCCGTGAGACATGGTCGCATGCACGGCAACACGTTGCGTGCTGCGATGCCCGAACCAGGGCCTGGACCCTTTTAATGCTAAAATCACCCCGTTTTTTGTCCTGTTGGGTGGGCATTAGCCCTACCACACCCCAAAGGGGTGTTTGCAGGGCTAATGGCCAATCCCACTTAGTCAAAGCCTAACTAAAAAAAAATTAAAAATCATTCAAAAATACTTAGACTTCACATGAAAATCTTATTAAATTAAAAAAAATCAAGTTTTGAGTTTTGGCTCCAAAACTCTTTATAAATACCCCACAATCTTCTCTTTTGGGCATAAGCTAGCTCTTTAGAAACCTATAGTGCTTTCTCACTAGAAAATCTAGAGTTTTCCTCATCTCTCTTCTCTCTTCTCTTCTTCTTCTTCTTCTCCAAACTTGAGAGCAGGATTCTCCAAGTTCCAACTATTCAAGGAGCGTAAGAAGATCTCTTAAAGGAATATCTTCATAATCTCTTGCTTTCATTTTTATTTTCATTTCCTCTTGTCACCTCCTCATGGCAATGCAAGAAAACTCTAAAAATTTCCTATCTGGAATCGAGAGCTACTCTTAAATGAGCAAAACGAAATAAATTTCATTTCTTCGTTTATTTCCAAAAATATGCTTGTTATGTTGCTTTATTCATCATTTATGTTTGAGATGTAGATTAATTTGTCTTAATTAATGAGCAAATGCATAGCGAGAATGAGGTTTGGATTGAAAATTCTTTCATTATTGTGTTGATTTTGAGTTTGGGATTTGTCCACCCTGAGAAAGTCCTTCACGAATATGTACATGTTAAAAAGCATCCTCATGTCATTATCATACTTCGTTTTCTTTTAATCATTAGAATAGGAACCCCAATGAGTGCTTTATTACTTTACTTGATTTTCTTCCATACCTGATGGTAGGAGAAATATGTTCTTTTGTAATAAAACAAAATTAAATATAATTTTGTGTTCATATATAAAATATTTGGAGTTATGTTTTTCAAAAGATTTTTAAAAGCAAATACCCTTTCTAATGAAACCTTGGAGACTTAGCCTAAGCTCTTCCATGAGTTCAAGTTCCTCTCCATCCTACTAAAAATTCGAAGTTGGATATTTCATGTTATTTATTGATTTCAATTCTCATGAAGACATAAACGTGTATATACATGTTATATATGTATACATGCATATGACTGTCTCTCTTTGACTTTCACTCTCTATGATTCAACGTATTCTTTTACGGATTTTTATATACATACGAATGAAAACATACGTGTGTTCCATTTTTCCTTTCTAGAATCTTTTGTTTCTCTTTACAAGTTAAATGTCTTCTTTTAAAAATTTTATATACATATGTGTATCTATATATATATATTCCTCTATCTCTTCATCTCTAAAAAATTGATTTTTCTCTTCTCTCTCTCTCCCTCTCCCTCTCTCTCTCTTTTCTAAGATCTTCTTCTTCCTCTCCATTTGAGTAGATACTTCATATTCACAAGGTTTTATATACGTGTACATATGTATATATATACATATATATATATATAAGTATATATATGTATATTTAGCTCTCTCATTTTTAATGTTTTATTTTTTGATTTTCAAAATTCCTTTCTCTCTCTCTTTCTCCCTATTCTTCTCATATTAAACTATTTCTTCTTTTCCATTCTTTCGAATATTTTCTTCCAAGACCTAAGGTTTTAATTTCTTATTTCCTAGCTTCACCAAGACCAAAACTTAAGTAATGACCTAATATTTGAAATATGCTTGATGGTCTACAACCCCAATCCAGTTTCAAACATTTTTCTCTTTTCTTAAAAATACTTATGACAATTATAAGAATGAGAAATTTAGATATATGGGCTATATGAATGCTTTAAGATGAATGTTATGGTGTGGATGAATGATTTTTTTTTTAAATCATATAAGATCAATGCATTCATGCATTTACATTCACTTAACATCACGAATATTCACAAACACCTATCGAAAAAACTTAAGAAAGATGAGATGAAGCACTAACTATGTAGTAACCAAATTAGAGCAAAATCTCAAACCTACTTAAAGTATTAAAAGACTACTAAAGGACTTCACAAAGTAATCTCCAAAGGTTTCCAAATTATTTTTGAAAAGAGTTTTGAATTCAAAATTTATCAATTAAAAATGCTTTACACTTTCAATGATTTTTTTAAACTTTTTCAAAATCTTGAAACATCAAATCTTCAACATTTTCTCAAACACTACACTGCATTTAGAATGAAAAAGATGTTTACACAAAAACAAAATGCATAAAAAATAAGCATATCTCTTGGATTGGTTACTCCCAGTAAAGGCTCTGAGAATGGTCAATCCTCGTATCGATGGACGAGTCTCTTTCTCTTTTTTTTTTCAAAATAAAACTTCATTTTTCTAAATCACTCCAAAAACAAAATACTTTTGGGGATGCAAACAAATGGCGACTGTGATGGGACCCATCATCGTTTGGCTATGATGTCCTTGATGCATTTTCACTAACTTGAACATCTCATATATTGTCGATGATAAATCATGTCCCTTCTTTGGCCTTGACTCCATCAGCATCTCATTACATTGCTTGATGATTGTTTTTGTTTTTTGCATTTAAGACTAATTGAGAAGGATCAATTTTGTTCACCTAGATCTATGATCAAATACAACCCTCCTCAATTTAAGACTTGATTGAAATCAAGGCTTGGTCTTCTACTTGTTTTAATACCATCTTAGGAAACATTGCATTAGAGACAACTGATTTTGCATGTTGACTCATATTTTAAATATTTTTCATACCTATTTGTTTCAGTCATCATGTTGTCAGGCTTAGTCTTAGGCGGATGCACAAGACTAAGCCTTACAACTAGGCCATATCTTGGGCGGGAAAACTCCCTCATTAATACAATGAGTGATAACTTGTGGTATATCAACGACTGTCCAAGAAAAAGTAAATAAACCTTACCCTTAGTTGTCTAAGGAAGAATCTATGCTAGTACTACGCCATTTTGCTAAAGTATATAAGCATAACTTGGCAGTGGATTATTGTGACGTGAAATTATCTAAATTAGGCCCCTATATCCCTTTTCTCCAAATTATTTCACATGATACAAGTGTAAGAATGTTGGGTGTGCATAAAACCTTATGTGATGATTTACATCCTCATTATATACATCTACCTCATATCATCTCTGTCAACCTTGTCAATCTTTCTTACTAATTAATCTATATTCTTCAGAGTCGTCATTCTAGATGTACTCTTTTCAACGTAATGTTACATTCTCTTATGATGACATTCTCTTCGGGGAAAGACCCGAACGATCTATTTATATATCTTTTGAGTCTAAACCTTTGGCTCCCAAATGATATCGATCATGGCATCCCACTTTCTATCGGATGTTTCCTTCTTTCTTTGAAAAATGTGGACCGAATATAGCGGCAGCCGGAGGAGTACATCATTGAAGGGGAATTTAGTACATGCAATTGCGGATCGATGGAACCCAAGGACCTCATCTTTTTGGTTTTTATGAAGAGAACTAACAGTATTATTAGATGAATTTGCCGAAATACTAGACCCCCCCACCCCAACTTGTAACTGTAATCACCCTAATTTTTTTTCAAAATACTGTATTTGGATTTAATATTCAGATCCTAAACCCAATCCGAATTTAAAACGAGCCTGGAGTAGCTCAAAATGGAGTTGGCTGCCCATTCTTTACAAAAGCTTTTTCTTACATTTTAAATAAAAAATGTGTTTCCTATGTAAACAACAATTTGTATTTCAGCTTGATTTTATTTAAATTTAAATTTAAAAAAAATTGAGTTTATGCCGCGTGCAAGCACAGCTGAAACCCTTTTTTCTCCTCACAATGACCGTTAGAGGGTGATTTTGAGCGTTTTAAATGGGCATTAGCTCTACCTACACCTCAAAAATGGATTTACAAGCCTAATGACCAATCGTACTCATTTCAAACCTATTTCTTTTTTGAAAAAATAAAAATAATTCAAAATTATTTTAAATTCGTATGAAAATGTTGTGAAATTAAAAGAAATTCAAATTTTGAGTTTTGGCTCTAAAACTCCCTATAAATACCCCCATTTTCCTCCCTCTTAGGCATGAGCTGGCCCTTGGAGAAGCTCTAGTGCATTCTCACTTGAGGACTTAGAGTTTTTAGTGCTCCTCCATTTCAAGGGAGCATGAAGATCTCTTGGAGGCCTCGTCTTCATTATCTTGAAGCTTCATTCAAGGTGAATCTAGGATCATTCGAAGCAAAGATGATCATTTTTCAATAAAATCATTCTCATTAGAGGTATGTAATCAACATCGCATTCCATTCTTTTCTTTATTTCTTCCATTCTTCATCTTCCCATGGCCATACAAGATTGCTCTAAAAGCTCTATTTGAGAGCTAAAAAGCTCTTCTTGAGTGCACTGGAAGTATGAGAGATGAGATGATATTTCATTTTATGACTGAATCATGTTCTCTTTCTCTCTCTTTTTCTTGAATCTTGTTTTGTTTTAAGATATCATTCATGCTAGTTGCTTAATCTTTTTTATTAGATGTGAATACATGGTGAGAATGAGAGTGCAACTTGAGATTTTTTCTTTATTCTTACGTTAAATTTTGAGGTTGGGATTTGTCCAACCCAAAAAAAACCCTCATGAACATGTACATATTAATATGCATTTTCATGTCATTTTGCACTTTTTTCCTTTCTAATAATCATATTAGGAACTTAATGAACAACTTATCTGTAGTTTAATTTTCTTCCATACCCAACGGTGGAAGAAGCATATTCCCTTGTAATAAAAAAAAGATTATGTTTTATGTTAATATATAAAAATATTTGAAATCATGCTTTCCAAAATATTTTCGAAAGAACACATTTTAATGTGGCTTTGGAGTCTTAGTTTAGGCTCCTGCATGAGGCCAAGCTCCCCTCTAGCTTATATATATATATATATATATATATATACATGTTATATACATATATGTGCACATGATGATTCCATTCATCCTTCTCTCTCTATGTTTTCACTTTCTGTTTCACAAATTTCATATACACATGAATGCATATACATGTGTTCTATTTTCTCTTTCTTGAATATTTTATTTCTCTTTTTAAGTTCAATGTCTTCTTTTATAAATTTATTATATATATATACATATATTTGTATATCAATGTATATGTGTATGCATATAAATTTTCCTATTTCTTATCCTCTAAAAATCTATCTTTCTATTCAAATCAATATCATTTTTACAAACTTTCATATATGTGTATATATGATGGTATGTACATGCATATGCATATCTTTTTCTATCTATCTCTCTTTCTCTATCTTTCTCTTGTGATCAAATCTTTCATCTTTTTCATTCTTTTTGAACATTTTTCTCTCAAAATCTTTTATTTACCGACTTCACCAAGTCTAAAAAAACAAGTAATGACCCAATATTGGGTTCATGCTGATGATCTACAACTCCAATCCATTTTCAAAACTTTTTCTTCTTATATATGATAATTATGAAAACAAAAATCTTAGATGTATGTTATGGTATGAATACTTTTAGATGAATGTTGTGGTAGGAATGATTGATTTCTCTTTTAATCATATAGGATCAATGCATTTATGAATTCACACTCACTTAATGTCACTTATGATTGCAAACACATTTCCAAAAGAATTTAAGCAAGATGAGATGGAGCACTAACTAGGTAGCAACCTAATTACAACAAAACCTCAAACATACTTAAAGTCTTAATGGAATACTAAAGTGACATGAAAATGATTTCCTAAGCTTTCCAAATGATATTTTTAAAGATTTCCCAATTCTATTTTTCTCCGAAGTGTTTCAGATTCTCAAGTAATTCTTCAAGAACCCTTTCAAAAGTTTGAAATATCAAACTTTATGTATTTTTCTACACCGCATATAGAATGAAGAGAAGTTTAAGCCAAATTGAAATGCATCAACAATAACCATAGCTCTTGGATTGATTACCCCTGGTAAAGGCACCGGAACAGTTGATCCTTGTACTGAGAGCGAGTCCATTTCTCTTTTATTTTCGAAATAAAACCTCATTTTTCTAAAGTACTCCAAAAACTAAAAATTTTGAGGATGCGAACAGATGGCAACCATGAAGGGACCCGTCATTATTTGGTTATGATTATCATGATGCATTTCTACAAACTCAAACATCTCATATATTGCCGATGATAAAGCATACTTCGTTCTTTGACCTTGACCCTATCGACATTTCATTACATTGATTGATGATTGTGCTTGCTTTCTTGCATACATGACTAATTGAGGAGGATCAATAATGTTCAGTTAGATCTAGTATCAAATACAACCCTCCTCAATTTAGGAGTTGTTCGAAAATAATGTTTGCTATTCTATTTATTTTAATTATCATATTAGGCAACATTCCATTAGAGACAACTGATTTTGCATGATTTTTCATTTTTCAAAATTCCTCATACCTATTTGTCCCAGTCATCATGTTGTCGGCCTTGGTCTCAGGCGGTACCACAAGACTATTGATGAGTGATCAAGGAGAAGTTGATGAACCCTACCTTTAGTTGCCTAAGGAAGAATCTATGCTGGCCCTAAGTCATTCGGCTAAAGTATATATAACTTGACATTGAATTATCGTAGCACAAAATTATCTCAATGAGGTCCCTATATCCATTTTGTCCCAAATTATTTCAAATGACATATGGGTATGCATAAAGCCTTATGTGATGATTTACAACCTCATTATATACCTCTACTCCATATTGTCTTTGTCAACCTAGTCAATTTTTTTACTAATGTAATCTCTACCCTTCAGAGTCATCATTCAAGATGTATTCTTTCCGACATGGTGTCACATTCCCTTATGGTCACATCCTCTTGGGGAAGGACCCGAACGGTCTACTTACATCTCTCTTGAGTCTAAACCTTTAACTCCCAAATGGTATCGGTCCTAGCATCTCAACTTCTCTTAGATGTTTCCTTCATACTTTGAAGAATGTGGGCCGAAGATGGTGGTAGCCAAGAAATGCAAATGTGAATGAAAATTTGATGTATGCAATTGTCGAGTGATGGAACCCAAGGGCCTCATCTTTTGGTTTTCATAAGGAGAAATAACAGTGTTATTAGATGAATTTGCTGAAAT
Organism: Nymphaea colorata; assembly: GCF_008831285.2. Classification (NCBI taxonomy): domain Eukaryota; kingdom Viridiplantae; phylum Streptophyta; class Magnoliopsida; order Nymphaeales; family Nymphaeaceae; genus Nymphaea; species Nymphaea colorata. The sequence continues at coordinate 19,966,473 of NC_045142.1, read as the reverse complement.
ACTAGACCTCCCCTCCCAACTTGTGATCCAAATGAACCATTAGAAAAATAATTCCTCATGAACCCGACCACGGTTAATGCAAATAATTTTATAGTTCACTTTACTGAATGAAAAACATGGCCCCTAGTAAAAAACCATGAGAACTAAAGCATCAATTTGAAAAATTTGTAAGAAGAATTTGGAGCCTATGTTAACCTTTCACTTTGCCTCGAAAAGCCATAAGAAGAATTAAACATTGTATTATGCTCTGCACAGTAGGAGTGATCATTTTCACCGATGGAAGTGACCTCCTAAATGTTTGTATTACCCGACTTTTTCAGATTTGGAGGCATAGTGGGACCCAACACTTGTCAGTAGCAATGACAGCCTTGGCTTTTCTCTATCGAGGACTCACCTGCTTTACCATTGAAGATACGGACTTCAAAGAATGATTCACATATGCTTTGCAATTGTGGTTTCTCAAGCACGCGAGATCCCAAGCTAGTCTATTCATAAACACTGATAGAGCATTGATAATCTTAGAACAATACCGCCGTTTGATCGAGTAGTTGGATGAAAATGAGATCACCACACTCTTCGGCTCTTATTTCATAATTGATTCTTCTGCTAGTAGATGCATGAGACAGTTCTTTCAGAGAGAAAAGATGGTTTTTTTGCATGCACCAATCAGAGTTAGGAGGCTATCGTCCATTCACTGGCCTCAGAAGAACGAAATGGCATCTTGTAGCCGATTAGTATCACTTTTCAGACGAACACCAAAGGACTGTGATATCATGAAAAAATTTGAAGAAGATCTTGTGGGCTCATAGTATTCACCTTTGTTTCCAAATCCTCTCATGAATTTTGTAAACTTAAACTTCTTTTTGTCTAGTCCCATGAGAGGACCCCTTCTATGAACTAAGAAATTTTTTTTTACATGCAATGCAAGTAATCTTTTTTTTTCAGTTAATTTCGTCAAATTCATTCCTTTATCATCCTCTTTATAGGATGTCAGAACTCAACATGTCTCAGTTTCTTCTTTTTTCTTGGAAGTCCCCCAAAAAGCATTTATCAAAAAGCAATTGATGAAATAGAATCTACGACAGTACCCGAGTCAGAATTACCGGAATTGACTCAGATTCATTAACAAGAACATCCCTCAACCTTAGTCAATGATTCAATTAAAGAGATTAGTATTGGAACCAGTGAAAATCCTAAAATCCTTCAAGTTGGTATCAGTTTGTCAGTGGACAAAAAGAAAAGATTGGTGGACTTTCTTATAAGTAATCAAGAAGCTTTTGCTTGGACTTATGAAGATATGCCAGACTTAGACCCCCAGTTGGTTGAACATCATTTGCCCTTAAATCCTATTTGCAAGCCAATTAAGTAAAAGTTGTGCAAACTTGATCCTCAACTAGAAGGGCCTATAAAAGAGGGATTAGAGGACCTATTAAAGGCAAAATTCATTTATGCTATCGATTGCTCCGAATGGTTGGCTAACATCGTGGTAGTCCCTAAGCAAAATGGCAAAGTCAGGTTATGCATCGACTTTTGAGACTTGAACAAAGCCACGCAAAAGGATGATTATCCACCTCCAAACATTGATTTATTGTAGACAGTACTACAGGCCATGCCATGTTCTCTTTTGTGGATGGATATTTGAGATATAACCAAATCAAACTAGCAGTTAAGAATTAACTTAAGAACGCTTTTACTATACCCTGAGGCACTTTTTGTTACACGGTGATGCAGTTTGGGTTGAAGAATGTTGGAACAACTTATCAAAGAGCCATGACCGCTATCTTGCATGACCAGATGCACAAAATCATGGATGCATACATCGATGATATATTGATCAAATCCAAGACAAGAGAAGATTACATTGAAACCTTCGCCCAAGTGTTCGAGAGACTGTACAAGCTTCGTTTAAATATTCAAAAATGTGTGTTCGGGGTTGGATCAGGTAAGCGTTTGGGTTTCATGGTCAGTAAGAGGAGGATTGAGATAGATCTTACCAAAGCTAAAGCAATCATAGATATGCCACCACCTACCAATATCAAGGAATTGCGAAACATGCAAGGGTGAATCCAGTCTATCAGACTATTCATTTCCAATTTAGTCATGAGACGCAAACCATTCAACCAACTGTTGAAAAATGCATCAAGTTTGAATGGGGTTTTGAATGCCAACAGTCATTTGAAAAGAACAAGAAATACCTCCTAACTTTGCCAATTTAAAACCTCCGGTGTTGGGTAGACCATTGCTGCTTTACATCAACAGTGAATAAGTAGCATGTGGCGGCTTTTTGACACAATATGAGGAAGGAAGTCGCATCGAGAATGCAATTTATTACATTAGCAAGACTTTTGTGTAGTACAAACATAAATACTCTCTTCAATAAAAAAACTTGTCTTGCATTGGTTTAGATGTGTCAAAAGCTGAGACATTATTTGTTAGCTTGTGAGGTCAATATATCTCTAAGCTAAATCCTCTTAAGTACATCTTGGAAAAGCCCTTCTTTAATGGATGCATCACCAAATGGAAAGTTTGCTGATGCAATATGATCTTGAATATGTGTCCAGAAGTCAATCAAAGGACAAGCAATTGCAGATCAGTTAGTAGACTTTCCCAATACGATGAGATCAAAACTAACGATGAGTGTCAGACGAATACGTACTAAGATTGGAAATGGTCTATGGAAGATGTTCTTTGATAGATCCAGGAATGTGATGGGAGCAGGTATAGGCATCCTACTCATTACTCCAGAAGATGAAATGATCACATATTATTTAAAACTCGACTTTCCATGTACCCATAACATGGCTGAATATGAAGTCCTCATACAAGAACTTCGTTCTTTATTGAGTTCTCAAGTAAAAATGGTGCATGCCTTTAGCGACTCTCAGCTATCATAAACCAAGTGAATGGAGAATGGCAAGTCAAAACAAAAAGTTGGTGCCACATCAAGAGAACGACACCTCCTCAGCCATGTAACCCTATTGCGGATGGCGTCGTGAGCCTAGGATCCACTATCACTTTTCCAACCAATAAAGCAATTTGTTCTTTTGAAATTGGAAGATTAGAATATCCTGCTTTTGAAACAATGACACATGTTCATCATATCCAAGAAGGAAATACGCCTTGGTACCATAACATCAAAAGGTACATTGAAAGGAGAGAATTCTCGACTGGAATGCCCAGAAATGAACAAGAAACAATTCAGCGTATGTCAGCGATGTACTTTATTTTTATAGGGGTGCTATGTAGATGTTGATTTAGTACTGAATACTCTTGGTACCTTGATGAAGATGAGACAAAGGAAGTCATTGAAGAGTCACATCGAGGAGACTGTGGGGGCCATGTTGGTTATTAGACCCTCACCAAATAGATAATTCATGCACGATATTATTGACCTACTATGCAAAAAGATTGTTACCAATTTGTCAAAAGATACAAAGAATATCAACTCCATACTACAGTGATCCATGCACCAGCCTCTCACTTGCATTTTGTGACATTTCTTTGGTCATTCGATATAATCGAACCAATATCCCCTACTGTTTCCAATGGCCATAAGTATTTTTTTGCTGCAACAGACTATTTTACCAAGTGGGTAGAAATCATCAAGCTAGAACCATGGAAGGACGTCATGTAGTGTCCTTCATTCAAAAAAATTTTCTTTGTAGTTTAGAGGTTCATTATGATATAGTATCTAACAACTGAACTAATTTCAATAATGAAAAGATGAGGCAGTTGTGCAGCAAATACCAATCATGCGTCATTTTTCGGCTCCTTATTATCCTCAAGACAATGGGCAAGCAGAGGCTACCAATAAGATCTGATCCGTATCTTGGAACAAACAGTAGAAACTGAAAGAGATTGGCACAAAAAGATGCATAACACTCTATGGGCATATTGCACCACTATGAGAACTCCAACAAATGCGACTTCAGCAGAGCTAGTATATGGAATGGAAGTGATTCTATCATTAAATGTACTGAAACCTGCTTTGAAATTCCTTCTCTTATAAAGCTTCCTCTAAATAAATATTAGAGAAAAAGCTAATGCAGCTCGATTTGCTAGATTAAAGGAGGCTCAAAGAGGCTAAAAATGCTAAAGCTTATCGCCAAAGGGTGGCTAGACAATTTGCCAAGTCATTATCGAGAGATAATTCAAAGTGAAAGACTTGGTCCTATGATCGGTGGTATACCTTAGAGGACGACTACGTCGTAAATGGGCACCAAATTGGGAAGGTCCTTATGTTATTAAGGAACCCTTGCCCCGTAATTCATACCAACTGATTGATGTGATGGGATGGAACATACTGATCCTGTTAACACTCTTTACCTCAAGAAATTCTACACCTAGTCCTTTTGCATTCACTCTTCAATCTAGGATGAATATTTGTGTTTTCACAACCAATCTATCATTCAATCTAGATTCTTCCCAGTCGTAAAACATGACGAAAATTACACTAGGGCATTTCTTTTATTATCAATCAAGATTTGAGAGCAAACTCATGCAGATAAAGGGAAAGCCTGCAATATGATGACAACCCACGTAGGTAAGGGGTCAAACCTACAATGCAAGCCAAGGCAACCCATTTCAAGGGGGTTAAACCTAAATTAAATATTGGCAAACCCATGTAGGTAAGCGGTTAAACCTGAAATTTAAGCTCAAACAACCCATTGAGAGAGGGGGTAAACCTGAAACATCACTTTGCACATGTTTTGTTTGAAAAAATTGGGGGGCTTATCTTTGTCACTAAGCACAGCTAGCACCAGTTTAGTAATAAAGAGAGACATCTGTAATCACCCCAATTTTTTTCAAAATACTGTATTCAAATTTAATCTTTGGATCCTAAAGCCAATCTAGATTCAAATGAGCCCAAGTAGTCCAAAATGTAGATGGCAGCACATTTTTAACAAAAACTTTTTCTTTACATTTTAAATAAAAAAATTGTTTTCTATGTAAATAACAATTTGTATTTTGTTTTGATTTTTTTAAATTTAAATTTAAAAAATTGAGTTTTTTCATGTCCTGTGATGCATAGTCCGTGCCACGCGACAATGCGACAGCGCGACCACTCGATCGCGCGATCGCATGCGCAGTCGCGACAATGCCTCGCGTGTAGCCGTGAGCATGCACTGCCGAAACCCCTTTTTTCTTCCTCAAAAGCGACTGTTGGAGGGCAATTTTGAGCATTTTAAATGGTAATGAGCCCTGCCTACACCTCAAAAATGGATTTGCAGGCCTAATGGCTAATCATACTCATTTCAAACCTATCCGTTTTTAAAAAAAAATTGAAAATAATTCAAAATTAATTGAAATTCGTATGAAAATATTGTAAAATTAAAAAAAATCAAATTTTGAGTTTTGACTCCAAAATCCTTATAAATACCTCCATTTTCCTCCCTCTTGGGCATGAGCTAGCCCTTGGTGAAGCTCTAGTACATTCTCACTTGAGGACTTAGAGGTTTTAGCTCTCTTCCTCCATTTTCTTCTTTTTCTTTCTTTCTCATTATTATTCTTCTTCTTCAACTTTGAGCAAGCATCATCAAGCTACAACTTTTCAAGAAAGCACGAAGATCTCTTGGAGTCCTCATCTTTATCATCTTGGAGTTCAAGGTGAATCTAGGATCATTCAAAGCAAGGGTGACTATTTTTTCCTAAAATCATTCTCATTAGAGATTTGTAATCAACATCTCACTCCATTCTATTCTTTATTTATTTCCTTCTACATCTTCCGATGGCCATAAAAGATAGCTCTAAAATCTTTATTTTAGAGTCAAGAAGCTATTCTTGAGTGCAGTAGGAGTATGAAAAGATGAGATGATATTTCATTTTATGATTGAATCATGAACTCTCTCAATATTGCATTGTGTTAAGATATTATTCATGCATAGTTGCTTAATCTTTTCTATTCATATGTGAATGCACGATGAGAATGAAAGAGCGGTATGTGATTTTCTCTTTATTTTTTGTTAATTTTTGAGGTTAGGACTTGTTCAATCCGGGAAAAACCCTCACGAATATGTACATGTTAATATGCATTTTCATGTCATTTTGTGCTATTTTCCTTTCTAATCATCCTATTAGTAACCCTAATGAACTTCTTATCGTATGATTTGATTTTCTTCCATACCCAACAGTGGAAGAAACATATTCCATTGTAACCAACAAAATGATTATGTTTTATGTTCATATATAAAAATATTTGAAATCATGCTTTCCAATATATTTTCGAAAGAACCCAGTGTAATGTGGCTTTGGAGACTTAGCTTAGGCTCTTACATTAGTCAAAGCTCCCATCCGGCCTACATCATACTTGAAGTCGGTTATTTTAAGTCATTTCTTGATTTCAAATCTCATGAAGACACATACATATATACATGTTATATACATATATGTGCACATGTTGATTCCCTTAATCATTCTCTCTCTATGTTTTCACATTTTATTTTATAAATTTTTATATACACATGAATACACATATACATGTGTTTTATTTTCTCTCTCTTGAATCTTTTATTTCTCTTTTCAAGTTCAATGTCTTCTTCGACAAATTTCTATATATATTCATATATTTGTATATCAATATATATGTGTATGCATATAAATTTTCCTATTTCTTTTTCTCTAAAAATCTCTTTTTATTTAAATCAATATCATTTTTACAAACTTTCATATATGTGTATATATGATGGTATGTACACGTATATGCATATCTTTTTTATCTATCATTCTTCCTCTATCTTTCTCTTGTGATCAAATCTTTCATCTTTTCCATTCTTCTTGAACATTTTTCTCTCAAAATCTTTTATTTACCAACTTCACCAAGACAAAAAAGAAAGTAATGACCTAATATTGTATTCATGCTTGATGGTCTACAACCCCAATCCATTTTCAAAAATTTTTCTCTCTTATATTTGATAACATAAAAATAAAAATCTTAGATGTTAAGGTAGAAATGCTTTTAAATGAATGTTATGGTAAAAGTGAATGGTTTTTCTTTTAATCATATAAGATCAATGCATTCATGCATTCACACTCACTTAATATCACTTATGATAACAAGCACCTCTCCAAAAAAGTTTAAGCAAGATGAGACTCTAATTAGATAGTAACCGAATGAGAGCAAAACCTGAAACCTACTTAAAGACTTAAGAGAACACTAATGTGACTTTAAAATGATTTCTCAAGGTTTCCAAATGATATTTATAAAGATTTTCTATTTCTAGTTTTCCCCAAAATGTTTCACATTCTCAAGTAATTCTTTAAACACTTTCAAAAGTTTGAAATATCAAACTTTCAATATTTTTCTACACCGCATATAGAATGAAGAGAAGTTTAAGCCTGCATCAACAATAACCATAGCTCTTGGATTGATTACCCCAGTAAAAGCACCGAAAACGGTCGATCCTTGTACCGACGGGCGAGTCCCTTTCTCTTTTATTTTCAAAATAAAACCTTATTTTTCTGAAGCACTCCAAAAACCAAAAATTTTGGGGATGCGAACAATGACACAAATGACCCATTAGAGAAATAATTTCTCATGAACCTGACTTAGGTTAATGCAAATGACCTTATTGCTCACTTTACTAGATGAAAAACTTGGGCCTTAGTAGAAAACCATGAGAGTCAAAGCATCAACTTGAAAATCTGTATGAAGAATTTGGAGCATATGTTGAACCTTCCACCTTATCTCGAAAAGCCATAGGAAGAACCAAACATTGTGTGATGCTTTGCACAATGGGTGTGACACTCTTCACCAACAGAACTAACCTCCTAGATGTTCGTATCACCCAACTTTTTCGAATTTATGCACATAGCGGGATCGACACTTGTTAGTGGCAATGATAGCCATGGCTTTCCTTTATCGATGACTCACCCGCTTCACCATTGGAGACACTGACTTTATAGAAAGTTGCACATGTGCTTTACAATTATGATTCCTCAAGCACAACAAACCCCAAGCCAATCTATTCAAAACACTAATAGAACATTGACAATCTTAGAACAGTACCACTATTTGATCGAGCAGTTGGATGGAGAAGAGATCATTTGATACTATTATGATCATTGCCAGAATCGACCTAAATGCACTCACCATTACCATGGTCGTACCACACTCTTGAGCCCTTATTTCATAGTTGACTATTGTGCTGATAGATGCATGAGATAATTCTCTCAAAGGTAGAAGATGGTTTATGTGCATACACCAATTGGAGCTATTCCTGAATTCGACCTCAACTCTCCTCAATGGGTGGTGTTCATCGTAGTAGCTCGATAAAAATGGAAGACACATATATCATACACTTGGTTCACAGCCCAGTGGTAAAGAAGGAATATACCGAGTGGTGGGATGCCAACCGACCATCATCCATCCTTCTTTAAAAGCTTCTACTGTTCATTTTGTATTCCTTATTTCGTATTTAGTTGTTTACATCTTTGTCAGTGTTTTCCTTGAATCTAACTTTTAGAACTCTTAATGCAATATAAACCTTCATTTTATCATCATTTCCTTCCAATGACTCCTTATTTTCATGTTTCACAAGGTGAATACTTGAAAGCTAACAAGATGGTTGTAACCAAAGCACAAGCTACGCAACTCCTCAGAACGAGGCTTCATCTTCTGATCCCATATCAGATACACTTGGCATCCCAGCTATCGAGCCATAAGGCTGTCATATGTTCTTGTTGTTTATGGAGCAATTCATGAGGAAGCAAGAAGAACAAAAGGCCCTAACGGTTACTCCAAAACCAGCAAATAAAAAGCTAGCAAAACAAAAAGGAAACAAGAAAAACAACAAATTCTGTCATACGGATCAAGATGAAGACCATCTAGATTCAGACTTGACAACTATTAAGGAGGAAAAACCCAAATTGTTTCCACTCAAGAAAAAAAAGACAATGAAGAAAAGCAAGAAAGAAATAGAAATCTTAGAGAAACGCAGTTCACCTAAGAAAAGCAAGAAAGAAAAATAAATCATAGAGGAAAGCATTTTACCAGCCCTATCACCAGCAAAGGTTTGGAAGAGAAGCCAAAAAGAAAGAGAAAGCTTGCCAAGAAAGGGAAAAAGGTAAAGAAGTACATCCCAAGCTGTAGCTCGGACAACAAGAGTTCTAAAGACAAAATAAAGGAGGTCAAGGGCAAGAAGAAAAAGACAATGCCAGATTTGGTTAAATCAAATGATGATGAAAGTCTAACTAAGCGCAAGTTTCATGAAATGAAAAAAAGAATGATCAACCTTGAACTTAGGGGAAAAGGAAAACATCATACTCATGCAAGGATTACTGCCTAGGCATTGATGGAGATGAAGACATGAAGGGCATGCCCAAGGAGTTCATCAAATATGATGGACCACCAGCCCATATGTTCATCTTTCAACATTTATCAAAGATTTCTACAAGATTATGGCGAATAAAAGAGCATTGTTTCTCTACTTTCTAAGAAGTCTAGAAGACATTGCAACACAATGGTACAAAGAAAATATCAACCCAGTTGAACTAAAGGAATTCAATAGATTGGCTAACATGTTTGTCGAGATATTTGAGCAAAATGTTCCCATGGCTCCAACCCTCAGTACCCTTTGCAGCCTTCATTAGAAACAAGGAGAAAATCCTCGAGAAATAATAAAAAAATAGATAATTCAATGCAACAATATGAAGGAGCCTATTTCTGAAACACAAGCTCTGTCATTCATCAAGAAAAATCTCGCCCAACCCTTGAAAAGTTTCATCCACAATGCTCTGATGAAGACCTATGCCGATTTGATTGAACAAGCAATCCAATAGATGAAGAAATTGAGGAAGGCGATTTTGATGGAATCATTGTACTCAAGTACAAAAAAGATGGCAAGAAAGGAGAAGGACACAGTTGCCCACACACTTCATAGCAAATGTTGGCACTTGAAAGGACCACAACAGTAGTTATAAGCACAACAAAGAAGCCTCTGCCCGATGAACTATCAGCAAATGAGAGCCAATAATATCGTGGGGTTGAAAGACATCTATGTATATATGTATAGAGGGAGAGTGTGTGGGGGAGAGAGATTGATAAAGGACTACTATGCCTTACAAAGGCAACATTGATAAAACAAAAAATTCAAACACCACTATGAGAATCTCTTCTTCCAACCTATTCACTAGTTATTGCAGTCACCTTAGGGCATTCGTTAAAGGCATTCATTAAAGTGCTTGCGTCCTTCCTTCAAGTATTTGTGATTGAAAGCCTTCAAATAGTTGTGATCAAAGTCTTCGAGACTAATATTCATATCTTGATTTTACTGACTCCAATGAAACGCAGGCATGATGACAGAATTCAACATGGTCACACACACACACACACACACACACACACACACACACATATATATATATGTATATATATATAAAATTCAACTGGATGATGTTATCAAATGGCATCATAAGCCATTGTTGCAATAAAAATAATCGACAATTTTTTAATAATAGCTGATGTTATCAGATGGCATCATGGCATCAAAATGCTATAGCCATAGCACTTGTAGCCCCTCAATGCAAGTGCCACTGTCCCATGAACTCATCATGGATGGTTTTTAGAGCAGGAACTACCATGGCTTATAAGGGGACGGTGAATAAAAAAAACCCTTCAAATGCCACTACCACAATCTCTTCTTCCAATGTATTTTTTCATCAATTATTGTGGTTATCTTATGGGTCATTTGGCAGGAAGACACTTTGTGAATGCCTTAAAGACTTAAGCAGGTTTATGAAACAATAGTTCTATTATTTCATGTACATGCTTCAATATTAGAGTTGATTTATAAGTGTTTCGGCTGCCAAACAACCTGAAAAATATATTAAATTGTCCGCCTCTGTCCTTCCTTCAGATATTTGTGATCGAAAGTTTTCAAGACTAATATTCAGATCTGAATTTCACTAAGACCAACCAAAAGACACAAAAAGAATTGTGGAAGCCCAACCAAGGACTAGGAGATTTGACTAACCTTAACCATCAGGAGATACAACCAACATTTCTCCACTTGTTGGTTGTTGGTTACACCTACAATATTCTGGCCACATGTTTCTTTTCTCCACAATTTTCAAAAATACATGCTTCCCTAAATCTGTAGCAACCTCAACTATGACTTCTTTTATAAATATCCAGATAGCTCTAGACCGATTTACGTGCACCACCCCGGCATACATAATGAGCGTATGCAGGGGTTGACTCTGTTACCAACATGTACATTTATTTTCATGCCCATACATTTAGGTATGAAATCACAAATATGTATGAGATGATGTTTATGAGATAGCAAAAAAATTATGAAATAATGAGATAATGAACAAACTGATGTATGAGATAACAGAAGCATAAGTATGAAATAATCTTTCTGAGATAAGGACAAATTTATGAGATAGTAAGATAACAGACGGATGCATGAGATATGGTTAAACATAAATATGAGGTAACATTTATGGGATAAAACTATTTTGATATAAAACATGCTTTCAAACAAGTTGTTTTTATGAAAAATGTTGATTTTTCTGTTCTCAAAATGTTGATGCTATGAGAGCCGTTCCTTTTGCTTATTATAAAAAGACAATGAATACTTAAAAATGGTCAACATAATAACATTTTTCATCAACTTAACCTTAAGAACATATTGGTAAGGCTAGATCTCAAAATGAATAGTTTAATATCATTTAAAGGGTCTGGTTTTGGTCCATAACCTATTGTCTGGTTCCTACCAATCACTATATACATATATATATAATATATATATATATATAGCCCTGCTTGATGAACTATCGTGGGTGAGAGCACATAACATCCTCGGGTAGACATCTATATATATATGTAAAGGGTCAGAGATTGGGAGAGAGATTTTCACTTTTGAACACTTCAAGGTTCATGGTTTAAGCAAGGGCAACACATATAACAAAACCTTCAAACAATCTCCTTTTCCAATGCATGCACCGGTTATTGCGGTCACCTTTGATAATGAGATAAAGTATCTGCGTCCTTCCTTCAAATATGTGATTGAAAGTCTTCCAACATTTGTGATCCAAAGTCTTCAAGAATGATATTCAGATCTTGATTTTACTGAGACCAATGAAAAACAAAAAAAGAAACTGTGAAATCTAACAAAGCAATATGAGATCTTGATTTACCAAAGCCTAATCATGGAAGATGCTACCAACTTTTCTCCACTGTGATGGTTACTGGTTACACGAAGGAATACGTAACTCAGCTTGGCCACATGTTTCTTTTCTCCACAATTTCCAAATCCACATCTCACCTCAATCAGCAGCAAGACTAACTATGACTTCCACTATAAATATCAACACATTTCTCCTTAATACAGCAGTCTTTTAGCGCTCACCATGGCTGCCTTCTTCTCCTACTTACCATTCCGCCTTCTCCTCCAGCTGCTCCTGCTTGCAATACTGCCTAACCCTACCACCATATTCACTTCCAAACCTCTCGGTTTTTCTATAATCCTCATTCATCGAGACTCATCTTTGTCACCTCTCTATGACCTTTCATCCACTCTAGCTCAAGGAGCTGAGCAGGGAGCTTTGCGCTCCCGCAGCATTGCTTCATGGTTTGCCAATACCACGATCATGATCTCCAGCCCCATGATGCCTGGTTCCGGTGAGTTTCTTGTGGAACACTTTCTAGGTACCCCATCCAGCCTGTACTGGGCCATGGGCCATTATAAACACTGGTAGCAACCTCATATGGACAACATGCTGCCTTTGTGACAGCTGCCCCATCCAAACACCAATCTTTGATCCATTTCAGTCGTCCACCTACAAGAACTGGAGATGCTCCACCAGATTTTGCACGGAATTGCATGACTATCATTGCATCAGCGACCAACTTTGCTTGTTCAGATATTCCTATGGAGACAATTCCACCGTAGAAGGGCTCCTAGCCTCTGAGACGCTCTTGTTTGACAATGGTGCCGACACCATCAAGCGAGAAGGAATTGTCTTTGGTTGTGTTCATAGTGAAGAAAATCCTGATTCTGCCTTGTGTAAAGTTTCTGGCCTTGTTGGCCTCGGCCGTGGTCCTCTCTCTCTTGTTAAACAGATTGGCTCTTCCATTGATGATAAATTTGCTTACTATCTTCCTCCATATAGAAATGAAAACAATTCCATGGGACAGGTCAAATTCGGCGAGGACGCAGAGTTTTCAGGCACGGAAAAGTTTCTAGAGACGCCGATGGCATCAGATGGTGGTCAAGGTAGCTTTTATGTGCTCAACCTGACTGACATAAGCATTGGGAACAGCAGACTCAACGTACAATTTGGTGGTGCACAGACTCCTGCATTGTTGGGAGATGCCAGATCGATCATCATAGACTCGGTAGCACGCTGACTTATCTTGCCAAAGATGTGTATGATCAAGTGTTAAATGCAGTGGCTAATGTTATAAACCATGAACGCTTCTATTCTCCTGAGCAAGATTCACTGTGTTACCATGTAGATAATAATGGTGATCCATATGAAGGGTTGCTAGAGATGACCTTTTGTTTTGTCAATGCAGACTGGAAGCTGCCACCTTCAAATATCTTTATGATGTTTGAAAGTGGAATAACCTGCTTAGCCATAAAAGATGGACAGATGCCCATCTTCGGCAACATTGCACATCAGAACATGCATGTCAAGTATGATTTGGGGAAGGGGCTGCTTTCTTTTGTGCCAACTGACTGTACCCAGGGCTAAAGGTGTGTGTGTATATATATATATATATATATATATATATATATATATATTTCTTCATGATGATCTCCGTGGTTCTTTGTACTGGTCTATAATTAGAAGCATTGGATGCTGCTTATGTTTTATGTCAGAGGAATATCTGTGTGTCATGTAGTCGATTGTGTTACTTTTCCATGTTTAATAAATATATGTGTTTCGTTTTGAAGATGTTTTCACTTTCTTTTAAGTTTAAAGCTTAACTTAGATATGTTTGGGCAAGTAGAACATTAGCTACGGCTTAAACAGTCACTGATACTCGCAGTTCTATTGCTAATAAGTAATCGTGACGGTCAAAGCTCCACCACCACAAGTCCCGTGGCCCAAACTATTACCCATGAAAATGGCCATCGTGAATTAGTTGTGTTTGTTAAGATATTAGTTGCTTCAAGTTAGCATAATGGCCACAGAATGTGCCTAAACTTTATTGTAACTTTGACAAAGGAATTTTACGTCGATTACATAATGTGTTATGTGACGCTTGTATATGTCACTTAATTTCTCAATGTCTTTTAACTTTGCAACTAACAACGCTAACCCTCCATCTACAATGATGGTTGTTGTAGCTTGCATAGTCTACTAGCTAGCGACATATTTTCGAGTCCCTGACACATGTTTGTAATGGATTTCGGGATCACTGACGAATATTAAACGAGTGCGTGTGTAGCTAAAATTCAGAACATATAGTACTTGATTAGTGTTTAATTCATTAGAAGATTAGATTTTTTATTATAAAGAAGGCATTAATTGAAACACATTTACTTTTCCTAAAATAAGAATATTGTGCTTCTATATTTTGTATTTTTAAAAACAGAATATTGTTCTTAGCAAGTTCCATCTAAGAGAATTTAAAAGCCTCAGCATTGGTTACTCAAAAGACTTTACCTTGAGAAAGGTGTAAGCTTCATAAGGTCAAACAGAGACGGGCTACTTTTGAGGAGCATAGCATAACTGGTCGAATTGAGGGGCTGGTGAGAGTCACGTCATCAGTTCAATTCCCATGAATGTTACTCCCTTAAGCTATAAAGGGTGGCAGGCGCTACTTCTAAACTGAAGGGAGTGACCGTAAGTTCACCTGGTTCTAACATTTCGTAGACCCAGAGGTAAAGGGAAGGAGTTGGTTCAGTGCCGCTCATTGGTAACGTAAAGGGAAGGAGTTGGTTCAGTGCTGCTCAATGGTAACATAAAGGAAGGAGTTGGTTCAGTGCCGCTCACTCGTAACAAAGATGGGTTTTCTCCACAAACAAGAGGTTCACTAGAATGTCATGCATTTGTGAATAGCGTCTATAAAAATTGGCCTGCATTAATTTAAGTTAATTTGAATTGTATGGCAAAACAGTTTTATTCAGTGGCCGTTGCTTGGTGTCACGTGTTGTTATTTAATTACCGTTAAATAATTTTAAGATTTTTTCTTTTCTATTTTTCACTTGTTTTTTTTAATTATAGTATATTGATTTATCTTACTGATAGCTTGCAGGTCGTTTCACTTTGGGTTTCGGTTCTGATTCCGATTGTTATAAACACTTGTTAGAAAAGAATGGTCTATAGAATGGATTCATTTTCAGTATGACCCATCTAAATATATATTGTTGGAGGCTCCCCATTGAAAAATTTTATGTGCTCTTATTAGAGGTGACTACGGTTATGAATTTAGATTTGCATCATATTAAAAGTAAGAAAAGGAAAAATCTTTGGTGTTGACTTAAGAAAGCTAGATTCTCTTTTGAGACGAGATATTTGTTATCTTTTCTTATTGTTGTGTTTGGATCTATCTGGATATGATCCGAATTTCTATATTTGAACTGATGAAATCCACATACATAAAGTTTCTCTTCATATCTAAACAGACTTGTTTGGATATGTGGGAAAAATTCATGTCCTATTTGCTTTGGTTCCAATATATGTTATCATGTTTGCCTTTGGATCTGATGAGTTATAATATTTGTTGTTATTCTAGATTCAAAGATTATTCTAGAGAACTATTGAATAAAGCTTCATTTGTTTCTCTTTCTTAGGAAAATGAATTTGTTTTTAATGCATGCTCAAGAGATGTAATATAACACTCTTGAACTAAAATTCATATTGGCAAGAATGCATTTATTTGAAGCTTTATAGCACTGAAGTGATAGTGCATGATAATTTGTTTTTCTCAAAAGAAAGATGGGTTAGCTTTGATCCAAATATGGTTGTTAAATCGTATTGTGTAATATTTCAATGAGGATCATGTGTTTTAAATTTATGAGTCAGTGCCGTTTTTTGAAAATCACCATCATCAAGAAAGTCTAATAGGGGGAGACTACTTTGCCAAACAGTAGCATATATGATGATTTAGTTGTCATTTCTACCAACGATGAATATCATAATGCACCAGAAGAAGCTCAAGTGGAGACCTTGATTGGAAACATGAGAGTTCATGAAGTTGAAAGTGACACAACTAAAGTCACCGAGCCTAGAAGATCACAAAAACTATTCACCACCTAGGCACTTGAAAGATTATGTTACATGTAAGTTGGTTATGTATCCTATCGAAAATTGCGTGCCGTTTAAAATTTTTTCTAAAAAACACTCTACCTTTTTGGCCACCATAGAAAGAGAGTAGAACCAAGATCATATAAGGAGGCCAAAGATATTATCATGTTTGGATTAAAGCTATACAGGAAGAAATTGATGCCCTAAACAAAAATCAAACATGGAAAATTACTCAATTGCCTAAGAAAAACACGTGGTTGGCTGCAGATGGGTTTCTAAAATCAAATGCAACAATGATAGAATAGTGGAAAGATACAAAGCCAGGCTGGTCGCAAAAGGATACACTCAAACACAATGATTGGATTATGAGGAAACATTTGCCCCGGTAAGCAAGATGAATATTGTTCGAATATTGCTCTCAGTCACTTGTAGTTATGATTGGTCACTATTTCAATTAGATGTAAAAAATGCCTTTTTGCAGGGAGACTTACATGAAGAAGTATATATGAAGCAACCTCTTCGATGGTCTCAAGAAAGTTCTACATCAATGTGCAAGCTACAAAAAATGATATACGAACTAAAACAATCTCATCAAGTGTGGCACTTCAAGTTAAGCAAAGCTCCTGAACAATATGGATTCTACAGGAGTAAAGTCGACAATTCGTTTTTATCAGTAAGAAAGACAATGATTTTACTTTGGTGTTTATCTATATAGTTGACATAATTATCACAGGAAGCAACAATCTCAGGATCAAGGATGCAAAAAAAATACTTCAGAAAGCCTTCGACATAAAGGATTTGGGAAAATTAAAATGTTTTTTGAGGATAGAGATTGGCCAGTCAAGGAAATGATTATTTATGTCACAAAGAAAATATGTCACTAAACCACTCAAAGAAACTAAAAACTTGGATGTCACCCTGTAGATACATTGACAGTCATCAACCACAAAGAATCTATCATTGAGACATAGGAGACCCCATAAATTTCAAGATATCAACAACTGGTAGGAAAGATTATATATCTCACAGTTACAAGACACAACATCACCTACGCAGTAAATCTTGTTAGTCAACATATGCATGATCCGACTCAAGAACATTGGGACACAGTTGAACGGATTCTCAAATATTTGAAAAAGTCACATGGCCAAGGATTATTGTGTAAACGAAATGGCCATGTCAATATTTGAGCATATTGTGATGCGGATTGGGGAGGAAGCATGGAACAAAAATCCACTACTGGATATTGTATTTATATAGGCGATAACCTAGTATCTTGGTGATGTAGGAAACAACGAGTCACTTCTAGGTCAGTGTAGAAGCATAATACATGGTGTTGGCCACTACAGCTAGTGAAATTACTTGGATTTGTACCTTTTTATTTGAAATGGGCTTAGAATTCAATTCTCACACACCGATTCATTGTGATAATCAAGCTTCCATACATATCACAGCAAATGCCGTGTTCCATGAAAGAACAAAACATATAGAAACATATAGGAATCGACTGTCACTTCATAAGAGAAAATGTTCAAATGGTGAAATCAATACTCCATTCACACCAAGTTCAAAACAACTTGCAGATGGATTAACCAAAGCAATATCAAGAAAAGAGTTAAATGATGCCATTAACAAGTGGGGCTGCCATGACTTGTATGCCCCACTTGAGGGGGAGTGATGAGAAGTCGACATTACAACATCATGCAAATGAATTTGTCAATAATATCTTACCTTGTTGGTGTTAGCTCTTGTTACCATATACATCTCTTGTGGCAGTTTATGTTGGTCTTTCTTCAACAACTACATATATTCATTGTAAGTTGTAAAGAGAATATGAAAAAGCATAGCACAAAGCTGAGTGATGTTTTTATCGTGTATGTAGGATTCACAAATCCGAACCACTTAAATCTATGTGCATTCTCTTCTTTCTACTCTCTCTCAAAACTTATCAATCATGTCAGTGGTGGTAGGGTTTTGGAAAAGTGATGCACCGATCAAACTCTCAGAGGCAAGCCCAGCCCTAGGCTGGACCCAACCGGCATGAACTCGGTACTTTTCTGATACTTCCACAAGTGCGTGGAAACAATAAAAGACGTCGATCACATAGTCTGCAACTCAATCTCCAAGCTCGAATGGTCATTCTTGGAAATCATCAGTGGTGCTGTTCCCATCGGCCCTCTAATCTCAGCCAACCATTCCAAGCACTAGCCGTCCTCATTCTGGTGGGAAGACTGGAGCTGCCTTGACTGGCTTGATTAGTGGCTCGCTGGCTCAGTCATCTATATCTCACAGGGCAGCATCAAGATGCTCAACCGACACCAAATTAACGAGCTAGAACTCGGTCTCGAGCTCACCGGCCGGCCCTTCCTCTGGGTCTGCCGGCCGGGTGTCATGGAAAAAACCAACCTACTGTACCCTGAAGGATTCATGGACCGGATATCGAGGTGCAGACTCATCATGGGATGGGCGCCGCAGCAGGAGGTGCTAGCACGTCCGTCTGTAGTCTGCTTTTGACCCATTGTGGTTGGAACTCAACCATGGAAGGGCTGAGCAATGGAGTGACTATGTTCTGCTGGCCTTACATTTTCGACCAAGTTCAAAACCAGACTCACACAGTTCAGGTGTGGAAGCTGGGATTGAGCTTGACACAAGGCTGTGATGAGCTTGTTACAAAAGAAAAGAACAAGAGCATGCTGGATGCTTTGTTAAGCGATCATGGTATGAAAGAGAGGGTCCTTGAGTTGAAGAAGCAGGGCGAACAAGTGCATGTTGATTATTTTGCGAGATTCCATGATTTTCTCTGTGTCAAAAAAGGTGAACTATGAAGCCTTGGCTGACTTTGTGCATGGGATAACTCTTTCATTTGCCTTCTCCTTTATTTGATTATTGTTTTAGCTTTCATGGAGGTCGGTCTGTTGACAAGAACAAGATCAGAACCAGACCCAAGTCGGGTTCTAAGTTTGGCCATAGAAAAGGAGGTCCAATTAAAAAATTAAGTTTCAAGACGTGGTTGATTAATTATGGTACAAGTTATTGTCTATGAAATTGGATATTAGAATATGTCCTATTTGTGTTCAACTATCTAATAAAACAAGAAAGAAAATTATGACTTGATTACTGTTAATCTGGTATCAAAACTTTCTAAAGGAAATGTGATTTGCTTTTTGCTAATGAAGGAAGCATTCGTGGGGATCCAGAAAGACCTGACCGCTATGATTGGACCCTACCAAACTCTTCCTCAACACTGTAAAAAGCACAAATTGATTGCTTTCTGCACTCCACAACACATGCCAAGCAGGTTATGTGCACACACCCCTGTGTTGTGCACAGATTGTGCAATGACCAAAATACCTCAAAAGAAAAATTAAAATTAACTTTTTGAAAGGGCAAAAAAAAGATTGTGAAAAAGCTAAAAGTCCAAAATACCTATTATTTTATAAAAATTTTCAAAATACTTTCCATTCTAGTTGTTGCTTGCACACTTAATCTGCTCCACATGGGGTGTTCACACCATACTTGGGTGAGTGACTTGAGTACCTCTTTGTCTGAAAAAAAACCTGGTTCTGCCACTGGTTTTATTACACGTAATGCACATGTATACCTTAGTTGTGCATACATGTGCTATTTTCTACAGTCATTATATATAAGATTGATGCGATGGAGTTGCGTATAAAATCTGCTACGAAACTGTGTAGCTATTTTTACAAATATCTGAGAAACGAGTAGTGGATCAGGAAATTCAAAGAAAGTACAAACTAATCATGTTATTGTCAAACAAACTACTTAAACTCGAGGAAGCTCATTTAATGTAGGTTTCCAAACAGAAAACCAAGTAAAGAGACCAAGTCAAATGAGTTGGTAAATGAGCTTAAATGAGCCGAGTTTGGGCCAGGACTCGGTCTACCGAATCGAGTTTGAGCTGACATCGTACAGCTCGACTCGAGCTCCAGCCGAGCATGAGTCGTATAAGATATGAGTCGAGCTGACCAAGTTTGAGCTTAACTCTGCTTGTATACATCCCTAAGCGAAAGTGGTAGGTCATCAATCTTGTTGAATTTTAAACTGTCAAGAATTCAACTAAAATAATTCGAAAGCTAGAGATAACAATCAAAAAGAGATTTATAGTGGTTCACTTCCACTCTCACTCTAGTGGCAGAATTTTGATCTTTGTTTGTCACACCGTGGTCATTGAGGGATTTAGTTTTATAATTTGGTATATTTACATTTTGATCTTGATCCACATTTACGAGTTATGACATTTACTAATGTAGCAGGAGTAACAAAACAAATGAAGGAAACCCATCCTAGTTTAAGCTATCTAAAACCTTTTTTCCTGGATGATAGAGCAGGCAGATGCATGGTTCAGCCATCTTTTATTTAGATTATTAAAGCTATCTCTTGGGGCATTTCCTTCCCTGTTGTTCACCCGACCGCCAATAAAGTCCATTAAAACTCTCCTTGGTGCAAGGTTTTCTCGGTCTGGCTTTGCTTCACAATAAATTAATCAACTTGTAGGGGTGAAATTCGTAATAACAGTCATTGCCCATAATGAATCTGGAAATAAATGACAAGTTCTTACGCATCCTACAGGACATGAGAACATTCAGCAACGTAAAACTTGTTCACGGTTGTTTCATTTCAAACTGTAACCCTATGGAAGCCATGATATTCTACTTGATGAAGCGGAGTCGACCATCAAATAAAAGTAAAGCTCTAGTGTCTGGATACCAAGCTGGGGTGTCAGAAGCATCCATAGACCAATTGGTAAATTCTTTGGCGGTGTCATAGCATTACTTGACCATATAACTCTTTACACCGATACAATCAACAAGTTATGGTATATACATTTGAAGAATACGTGCTTCGTGGTGTAGGAGAACGTGATCAACAGTTGTTGTAAGTCCGATTGCATATATGGATAACAATAAATTCGTTTCAGCTCTCATATCTGACCAAACCAATCAAAAAAATAGGATACGTGACAAATTCTGACATGTGAATAAGAATTCAATTCAGATTCAGGTATAAAAAATGAAATGCGATCCGATTCAAACTCACATTATAAATATTATCAGGCTTGGGATTCATATTCAGATTGGATATAGTTTTAAATAAATATTGTATACTCAATGTTTATAATGTGGTTTGGATTTGGTTTAAAAATCAGATTTGGATTGAAATGTTAATCTACAGATTGGTTTAGGTTTACAAATTCAGTTTTCTGGTATGGATAAGGTGTAGATTTTTCTTCATCCGAATTCGAAGAGTTTAACCAGTCAGGCTCTAGAACTAGGCCTTCAAATAGTTGGGCTGCACTTCACTTTGATGTTGGCGCCACCTGTGCCAGATTCACAGCGGCCTCATGCATCAACTGCCGGAGCCAGTGCATCCAATGGTGATGTCCTGGCCTTTGTGCTCCGTATGAGTCTGAATCCGATTATATAGATATTCAAAAAATAGATACGGTAAAGTATACATTGATAATTGTCCTCTTCCACTTGCCCGACTATTGCTCCATCGTCCATTATTATCATGAGATACAAAAGCAAGAGCCAAGTTGTCCAAGTTGTACGTGATAATTTCACCTTTTCAAATAAACTGTAATTTTCATCAACAAGAGGGAGAAGAGGCAAGCGTGAAGCTTTGCCCATTTGAAAGATAAACTAAGTCTGGTGTGCCATACTTCAGGCGTTGTTGCCTTGAAATGGGTTGAGTATACTTGGAGTTTGCTTTTAGTGCGTAAATGTCGCCCTTCCAAGACCCAGTTGCAATCACATGCCGAGTCGCTTTCCCTTCATAGCAAAATTATTAGAAGTGACAGTTGGCTGACAGAAAATAAAATTTTCTTTATCTAAGGAGCCACCAAAACGTCACCCAATGGATTAGATCTTTCACCAATATTTGGTTGCTCCCCAATTTATCTCCATTGCCTACCATAACGTGATTAGATGTATTATATTTGAAATAGGTTGCGAATTTACTTGGATTATTGGTGACATTAGTTGAGGTGCTGATATTCGGGTACCACTCGTCATCTGTGGGATCTGCGGTCACTTCCATAGTTGAGAACGCTTGAAGGAGATCCTTCGACTAGTAGGCTTGGTCAAAACGATGATAGCACTTCATGATATATGGTTTTTTAGTCCACAAATCTAACATGCTGGACGATTTTGATTGGAAGAATTTGATGACCCTCGGTTTTAAGACTGATTATCTCTAGTCTAGGTCGCAGGCATGAAGGCATGGCCATGAGAATTAAATTGGCCTCAATTATCGCGTTTATTGTGGTGGTATCTGCACCCTCGGTTTGAATGAGAAATCTGCTGACTTACAAATTACAATGCCACATCTTCAGGTAATGAGTCTGTGAGCCACACTCTCAACAGGCAATCAGATTTTTTCCATGCATTTTAATCACGATTTGGATGACTCCTGATCACACCATTTTCGTTTGATTCAATAATGTCGATCTATAAATCCCATAAGATTTTTGCTTTCAATAACCCAAGCATTTGGGTTCGCAAAGAAGAAAATTCTTGCGTGTGAGCTTGATGGTGACAAAATTAGCAACATTATTGGTGGAAGGGTGAGGATACTTAGCTGTTCGCACTGAAGAAGAAGTTTGAGTGAACGACATAGTGAGATAAAATCAGACCATTATGACAAAATCCCCAAGGATACTTGAACCTCTGATACCATGAAGAAGAACAATGACAAAAGAGAAAATATTTTTTAATATCGTTCTGAATGAATCCTACGTCCACGATATTCACACACAACATTCACCGTGTGTGTAAAGCCATTGAGCCAAAATGTCAAGTAGGTACATCATGGAAAATTTTACAATTAGAAAATATTTTCAATTTCAAATCAGGCACCATATCTTGTTGTAACTACTCCTTTGATTTCTCTGAACAGCTCACGTGATTTGGATAGGATTTGGTATGATTTTTCTCATTGAATACAATGCTGTCACGATAATTTTGATTGTCAGAAGTATCGTCCTGCTTCTTGTCATTGTCAACTTCTTGGTTACCAATATCAATGAGTAGCGCAATATGGAATTAAATAGCGATCATATTACAGAATAGGTTCTGTAAGAGATAAAGTTAAACGAAAGTTGGTAAATGAGCTTAAACAGGTAATGCTCAAGCCAGGACTCAGTCCATCAAGTCGAGTTCAAGCTGACCTTGTGCAGCTTGACTCAATCTCGAGCTGAGTGAACTATGAGTCTAGCTGACCAAGTTTTAGTTTGACTCAGTTCATGTACAGTCCTAAGTCAAAGTGCTAGGTCATCAATCCGCTTCGGTTTCAAATTGCCAATAATTCAACTAAAAGTAACCTGAAGGTAGAGACTACAATCAATAAGAGATTTATAGTGGTTTCATTTGCAAATAAGCCTACATCCACTCTCACTCGAATGTGAATTGATTTTTTTTTCTCACCATTACCGTTGAGGGATTTCCTTTATATACATTTGTATCTTTACATTTTGATCTCAATTCACATTTATGAGTTTATCATATTTGCTAATGTAACAAGAATAACAAAAAAAAATGAAGAAAATCCATTCTAGTTTTTGTCTACACTATCTAGAACATCTTTTCTTAGATGTTTGAGCTGACAATTGCATTGTTCAGCCATCCTTTATTTAGATTAGCAAGGCTATCTCTTGGGGCATTCCTTCCCTGTTGTTCACCCACCAATAAAATTTATTAGCGAACATTTGTTGATTGGAATGTTCTTTGAATGTTTCATGAATCTATGCCAAAGATTGGGGCAGATTTATGGAGCACTAGAACTAGGTAAACATGAATTTGCCTCAATCTGGGGTGCAGATTCATTGAATACTCATAGAGAGTTCTGTTTGCCAAATGACTCCTAGGGAACTCTCTTTGGTGCAACAATTCCAAGCCTTGGTGCAACTAACTTGCATGGGTGAAATTCAAAATAACAGTCATTGCCCATAATGAATTTGAAAACAAATAATAAGTTCTTACATATATTATAGACATGAAGAACATTGAGTAAAGTAAAACTTGTTTGAGAACCAATAATCATGGTTGTGCCATTTCCAACCGTAACCCTATGGAGGCCAAGATATTGAAGTTAATCAAGAGGAGTCAACTATCATATGGTGTGAAGCTATAGTGTCTTGGTGCCAGGCTGGGTCGTAAAATGGTGGCAGTGTCATATCTTTGCTCGACCATATAATTTTTACACTTATAAAAGTTGACAAGTTATGGTATATACATTTCTACATGATGAGCTTATACGTATAGAAGAACTTGATCCACAGTTGTTGAATGTCTGGTTATATCCAATATCAACGGAACCACAAAAAAAAAAAGGATATGGAACAAATTTTGACATCCGATTAAGAACTTGGATCAGATTTGGATACATGAAAGGACATCCTATTAGATTTGGATTCAGATTGAAGTATTTTTTGTATTTGGATTATGATTGGATATAGTTTTAAATAATCATCATATACTGATCAATGTCTATAATATGGTTAGTTTTGATTTAAAAATCAGACTCGGCCATTAATCTAACAAACATATTTGGTTTATGAATTCAGATTTTAAATTTAGATATGGTATAGATTCTTTTTCCTCCAACCACCGACCCCTTCCAAGGCGTCTTCAAAGTCTAAAGGCTCTTGCCTCTTTTCAGCTGTTTCCCCCTGGCCCATGTAGAGATCATCAAATCATTATTGAAGGAGGTAAGCAGCCTGCTGGCCAACTTGGTAGCATTTAAGTCCCTTAGACATTTGATCCTGTCTTTTAGATTTTGATCCCCACTCCACACTTCTCAAGGGGCTTACAAAGCTACCTCCAAGCTATTTGATGGCAATTTTTTTCATCTCAGAGTCTGCCCACATAAAACCTGCCATGGTCCTTTTAATTTTTTCCATGATGCTCCTGGAGAACCAAAAAACCTGCATCCAGTAGTTCATGATTGCTCCCAAATATATATTAAGCATAGCTGCACTGCCTGGGATATCAAGTGAGATTCCAACTGGCCAACTTAGACTCCAACAGAGCTGCACTTTTGAGGAGCGCTTTGTGGTCAGATGTGGGTCTAGAGATGACAAACAGCGAACACAGGACCGACATATTCTCTTCCCACATTGAATTAATGAACCTCCCATTCAACTTGCAGAGGATTCTTTGATCTCCTTGACACATATCGGACTAGTAAAGTCACTTTAAGCATCCACTATTTCTTTGCGATTCGATTCAATGATGAACCTATTGAAATCAGAACAAGATTGAAAAATATGATCTTTTTCTGTCTTATTAAAATTCAACCTCATTACCTAGAGGAGATTTCCACTTCTTGCAAATGAGAGCCCAACTCAACAAGGTTGTTCAGCCTGAGCACAAAATTATTGGGCATCTAGTCCACAACCACACTGAAAGGAGAGTTGACAAAGCCGTTTGTTCATAATCAGGTTGAAGAGGTCTAGCTGTGTCGACGGCCTAGCAGCACCCCTCTTGTTCCAGCTTCATTGGCCCACGGCTGAAATCATCCCCCCGCCTTCCCAATGGCATTGGCAGAACTCACTGCAAACATTGTCCGCTCTTTGCCTCTATCTCACCCTCTTTATTAGCTCCTGTTGAGAGACACATTTTTTCTGGCTTTCTTCACCAAGGACAACTAGCAGTGGAGGCACCACATGGTGCAGTCTCTTAAAATTTATTTATTTTAAAGTAGGCATCTTTACATGAGACCCCTCCAACCAATTTTTTTGGGGTTCCGCCACTGACAACCAGGAGGCATCATTAGATCCATCCACTCCCCCAAAATGAATTTAAGATGGTGAAAGGTTAGATATAATGGAACAGTACTTACTTGGAGTTTAGGAAGCAGATGCTTTTGTCTTTAGCCACATTTCGGCGAGCTGGTGGTCATGGTGCATGGGATTGGTCTCCATTCGAAAAGCAAAAAACAAAAATAAGGAGAGAATAATTGGATTCCATAGTCTGATGACTGCTACAGATGAAGCCTGATGTCTTTATAAGATAAAAAGATGTGGATCTGGAACTAAATAAATCGAAAACAATAAGTAAGCTCAAAATACGAGCATTAATCTCTTCTCTTTTCTGACTCAGGAAGACAGTCCCTTCAACATATATAAGCTAATTAATGCATCTTACATATCATATAGATATTGGAGAAGAAAGGCATTACACAAAATGATTAGCTTTTGCGACGACAGAAGTATGGTGAAGACAACATCACAAACATCGATTTGCAAAAATCTCGGTGATGTTCAACTAATTTTTGGCAAAGTTAATAATCTAAGAAAAATCTCGATAATTCAAAAGTTAATCAATCATAGAAAGCTTTAAAAAAATTTAAAAATAGATCTAAAAAATACGAAAAAAAGTAACGATATTTTCATTTTTGTAAGATTTTCAGATCTATATTTGTTTCTTGTGTTTTATTTGATTTTCTCATATATATTGCAAGATTTTCAAAAGTCGTGCCATATCTGTGACACTGGTAAAGGATAATACTCTGGGTTTAGAGGACATTCTGGTAACCTTTTGTAACCATAGACGAAAAGCCATACATACTTCTAGAATAAACTCATAGGGCCACCCAAACCTATGGTTAGGAAGGGAAATAAGTCTCATGTCCAGTCCCCTCTGGAAAGCTGAAGCTGTTGTTGGCACTGGAATGGAGCAAAAACAATAAAATGCAAGAAAACAAACTTGCAACTTGAATTGTACAAAAACTATAGAAGCAAAAAAACATAAAAACAAAATGCTTAAGAAAAAAGAAGAAGAAAGGTGGACGCCTCTTCTCTCAACTACCTGGTAGAATGAAATACTCCTAAAAAATGACATAAATGTTGACATCACTTGTGGCCAATCTAGTGTCATGTTTTTCTAATATACAAAGATTACTGTAAATTTCAAAATCGGCCATACTTCTTTTTTACGAAAAAAATGCTAAATAAATATAGCACCATAACAAATTCGTCACGAAAACTTCTAATAATTAATGCGGATGCACGAAGTGTACGAGGATAAAACACAGCCCTTGATTGAGGTGCTTCTGTTTTATTTTTCTGGCAAAGTCTCTTGAATGTGGAAAATACAAGGTTTTTGTTGAGAACTTTGCACAGTGGTAGTTGAAAGAACTAATCGGAATTTAATGTACATCATATATATATATATATATATATATAATTCTGCAGGCAATTAGAAGACTGCAGTGCAGATTAGGGTCTTTCAGAATGGGGAGACCACATGTGCTGCTGCTCCCATTTCCTGCACAGGGCCATGTCAAGCCACTCATGGAGTTCGCCCATCGCCTGGCAGAGGAAGGCTTCATGGTCACCTTTGTCAATACCGATTTCATTCACTCTCGCATAGTGAAGTCGCTTCCAGAGACCTTCACCAGCGAGTACAGTGGGAGTATACGCTTGACATCCATACCGGACGGTGTGGACTCTCAGGAAGATCGATGGAACTTCAAAGAAATGTCGAATGCCATTCTCCATGTCATGCCCAGGTTCTTAGAAGAGCTCATTCTGAAGATCAATGAGGACGAAAAGGGAAAGATAACGTTCATGATAGTTGATGGCATGATCGGTACTCTTCTGAGCGTTGCAGTGAAGCTAGAAATCAGGAGAGCAGTGTTCTGGCCGGCTTCCGCTTGGTTCTTAGCCATCTTCAAAAAGATTCCTTTGTTGCTTGCCTCTGGAACCATAGATGAAAACGGTACATTGAATCTGTCTGCTCTTTGTCTTGTTTCAGTTTAAATCTACTCCTTTTGACGATTAAGTTTATTCAGTTTTAAATGTAGAACTTGTATGGGAGAACAATCAGTTGCGGTTTCCAAATGTATAGATATGTGTAGGACAACGAATTGAATTGCCTTTGTAGGCCACAAAGTTTGGGCTGCTGCTAATCATAATTGCTTTTCTTTCCCAGCTTCTGAACCCTTCATAGTGGCAGACCATGTATTCCATTTTTTTCTGCGCACGTTTGACATGTTTCCTGGCTTCTAACTTTCTCAATCACAGTCTTAACATCTTTTCACTTTCTTTTCCTTTTTCTCCCAAAGCTAAGAATTTTGGAATGCTTGGCAATGATTTGTGTTTCTTACACGTACAGTAAAAAAAGGACGAAAGATTAATGTGGACGAACCCAAGAGTCGAATCTTACTTTTTTTTTTCTCAATTGAGAAACTGCCGACAGTTTTTTAGTATTATTTTCTGCGCATGCGTTGGTCAGAAGATACAGGACATGCAATAAATTATTCTTCACTGCATGTCCTGTATGCAGGTTTTATTATCTAATTGTTTTAAAAGCCTTGCTCATTTGCACATCTGAGCACCAGTCTAGGTGCAAGTTCGCCTACTCAAGAAGAGTAGGTGAGAGGTCCCATCCCACTTCATAACTCTAATACAATTATTCATCACTTACTGTATTACTTCATGCCAAAAATAGGTGCACCTTTTAGACGAATTATACATTTTTCTCAAGACATGTATTCTTTGGACAGAACTGAACATGGGTTTTGATTAGTCAAAATTTGTCATGGACACAAAAACAAGAATCTAATGATATATCAAGGAAGACTGGAGCTGCCTTGACTGGCTTGATCAGTGGCCTGCCGGCTCAGTAATCTATGTCTCACTGGGCAGCACCACCATGCTCAACCAGCGCCAAATTGACGAGCTAGCACTCGGTCTCGAGCTTACCGGCAGGCCCTTCCTTTGGGTTTGCCGGCCGGGCGTCATGGAAAAACAAGATGCGCTGTACCCTGAAGGATTCATGGACCGGATAACAAGGCACGGACTCGTCGTGGGATGGGCGCCGCAGCAGGAGGTGCTGGCACATCCATCTGTAGCCTGCTTTCTAACCCACTGTGGTTGGAATTCGACCATGGAAGGGCTGAGCAATGGAGTGCCCATGTTGTGCTGGCCTTACATTGGTGACCAATTTCAAAACCAAAGTTGCATAGTTCATATTTGGAAGGTGGGACTGAGCGTGACACAGGTCTGTGATGAGCTTGTTACTAAGGAAGAAATCAAGAGCAAGTTGGAGGCTTTGTTAAGTGATCATGGCATCAAAGAGAGGGTCGTTGAGTTGAAGAAGCATGGCGAGATGAGCATGATAGAGGGCGGTGATTCTTTTAGGAGATTCCATGATTTTCTCTCTGTCATAAAAGGTGAACTATGAAGCCTTATGATTGGCTACCTTCTGCATGGGCCAATTCTTTCCGTGTCTTCTCCTTTATTTGGTTCTTGTTTTAGCTATCGTGAAGGTCGGGCTGTTGACAAGAGCAGCTCGGAACCAGACCCAAGTGGGGTTCTAAATTTGGTCATAGAGAAAGAGGTTCAATTAAAAATTTAAGTTTCAAGACATGGTATATTAATGGTACGATTTCTTATCTATGAAATTCAATATTATAATATTTCCTATTTATGTTCATCAACTGTTTAATAAAATAAGAAAGAAAATTATCACTTGATTACTGTTAATGTGGTATCAAAACTGTGTAGAGGAAATGTAATTTTTTTTTTCTAATGGAAGAAGTATGTGTTGGAAACTTGGAATCGAGGGAGACATGATCTCTCTGATTATTTAGACAACAGAGCTCTTCGTCAACACAGTAAAAAGCAATTCTTGCCCTCCACCCCACATGGGGTGCTCACATCAGACCTGGGTTATTGACTCAAGTTCTCCATCATTAAAAGAACTCGTTCTGCCGCCAGCACACTTAATCCACATGTCTACCTTTAGTTTTGTATATATATATATATATATATATATATATATATTCTTTCCTACCGTCAATATAAGATTGATGCAGTAAAACCACGTGTAAAATCTACAGTTATTTGGGTGTTTATGCGCGAAAAATTGTTCACCAGTGTGCAAGGACCAAAATATCTCTGTTTAATGTAAAAAAAGAAACACTTTAAAAGGACAAGAAGAGGTTACGAAAAAGTTTAAAAAGTAAATATTTTTTTATAAAAAAATTTGAAAATACCCAACCTCCTTATTTTTCCTTATGGTGTACACTTGTGCATGCACACCTTTGTGCATGAAACTCAATCACAACTTTGTACTTTTCTTTATAGTATCCAAGAAAAGGGTAGTGGATGTTGAAAGAAAACAAATCATCATATTCTTTCAATATCAATTTAGAAGAAACTGCTTTCGGTGCAAGACCCTCAAGGGCGGGCGTATCCTTATGCCTTTAAGGTTTTGACCTCAGGGTTTATCTATGCAACCATTAAAATGTATGAAGGCATTCATCCAAGAAATCCATTGGTTTCCTACATCCTATTGATAGGGACCCTCAAATAACTTGATAAGATACAATAATGGTTTCCATAAATTATTTCTTACCATTCATGCTTGCATCTCATCAATGATTTCCAATTTTGATTGCAAATTGAAAATGTCATGCTATTGTTTAACAAGTAAAGTCCAGTTTTTCATGCGAATGGAACTAATATATTGGGAGACCACCAGTGTCAGAGCTAGAAATTTCTGATTGAGGGGCACTCTAAGTTTAAATTTTAAACTTGAAGGGGTACTCATATGAAAAAAAAAAAACTAAATTCAATTATGTTTACATATGTAAATAAGGCAAAATTTGTAGGCTGATGTCGGTAATTGCCCACACCAGATGTAGCTCTGCTACGGAGACCACCTTGAGTCACAGATTACTGATTACCTCTTCATGTTTCACCACATGGAATATTTTGGGGATGAATATTTCAGTTTGTTTGACTATCTTGGAATGCTTGAACTGAACAGATGAGGAATTGTGGCTGCTGGAAGAAAAAACATGCTTTTTGAGAGTGACCCTAGCACCATTAATAGCCATTATTTGGAATTTGCAATTGCTTTTGAATTTTGACAATGACGCTCTTAGCAGCACTGTTCATCTCAGGAATTTGATGTGAAAGGATGGAGGCCTCATTGTGGCCTACTCCTTTTGAACATTGAAGAAGGTGAGCCTGCATATGCTGGTGAGGACGTTCCACTTGAAGGGGATGAAGACAATGAAGCAAAATGAGTTTGAATATTATAATAAACATGAAGAAAGTGAATAGATAGGTTGCTTATTTTAATTGTTTGATAATATGATGTAAAAACAGTAAAACATTTATTGTAAGTCTTTAAGACCTCAATTTTTATCATCGTAATCATGTCGTTATCATTATTGTGTCCATAGATGAAGATTTATGAATATTTATTATGTGTGTGATATTGTAATGAGTTGTTTTATATAGAAAACATTTTTCTAGATTTTTTCTGAATTATCACTATTTTTAGGTTTTTTTTAATTGCTAACAAATTACAAAAATAAATTTACAATATTCTTACAATACCTATGCTTACAAGACCCTCAAAAGATCAGTTGTCGAGAAGTGCTCGGCCGAGCGTGGAGCCAGCAGGTGGCCAAGGGCTGAAGGCGAGATAGAGGCCATTCCCGCGACAGCAGGGCAGCTACCCATGCCGAGGATGGCCGAAGGTGTCGACCACGGCACCCACGTGCGTCGGGTCAAGAGCCGAGAAGTGCTCGGCCGAGCGTGGAGCCAGCAGGCGGCCAAGGGCTGAAGGTGAGATAGACGCCATTGCCACGACAGAAGTGCTCGGCCGAGCGTGGAGCCAGCAGGCGGCCAAGGGCTGAAGGCGAGATAGAGGCCATTGCCGTGACAGCAGGGCAGCTAACCATGCCGAGGATGGCCGAAGGTGTCGAGACCCTCAAAAGAGCAGTTGTCGAGGGGGCTGGCAAAAATTGAGCAGGAAAATAAAGCTACTACTGTCAGGGAGGTTCCATATGAAGAATTGATATGGAAATTTGGTGCAGGAAGGCAAGAAATTGTAGATGGATGGGGTGATAGAAATCTGAGTTGTTTCTAAGTTGAACTTGAAATAGAAATTAATTTTTAATAATGATTTATTTTAACATTTAATTAAGAACTTTATTTTGATTTGCAGGTTGGGAAGGCACGAAAGGAAAAGAAAAAATGGATGAAGTTGGTATTGGTACTTAATTAAGAACTTTATTTTGATTTGCAGGCTGAGAAGGCATGAAAGAAAAGAAAATGTGGATGAAGTTGAAGCTATGCCTTGCTAGATAATAGAATCTTGGAAGTGTCTGACAATGAATAGCCATCATTTTTTTTCTTAGTCAGACCAGAAAAATTATGTTATCAATTAAACATTTTCATGATTTGGGTCAAATGACTCATAAATTGAATGTTTCTTTGGTAAATGTTCGCCATGGGCCAGACCCAACTAGCATTCAATCGACCTTATTTTTTGTGTTAAGACTGAACCAATTAAAAAAATCAGTACATTCTATAGATATCTTTCCTAGCGTCGGGTGAGCAAGATCCTAAATAAAATGTACTTATTTCAGCATCGGAAAATAAGTAATGAATCATGACAAGTTTAGAAGATCAGCACATATAATTGTGCAAGGTCATCTGTAGACATAGATAATGTCTGTTATTTGTAGGGTCAGGTTAGGCATCTTTCCAGATAGAAAGCATACTAGAAGCATCAAACAAAGCAATTCTGGTGGCAATATATATATATGTGTGTAAGTGTCTGTGTGTATGTCTATATATATATAACATTCAAACATGCTAGATAATGTTATCAGATGAGTAAAATGAAAAGCCTGGAAGTATGATAAATAGTTGCAAAATCATCATGCACTATTGCCGCAAGATAAATAGTTGGTACTTTTTTAATGACAGGTTTTTAATTTTTAAGGACCAATAAAGATCCAGCATTCAATAGATATAATCAGTGTATATATATATATATATATATATATATATATATATATATATTCTGGCCATATTCACATTCACCCACTTAACGATTGAGATAAAGATGAAGAGAAAGAAAGTGTAAACTAATATTAGATGACAAAAATACCTATCACTTTCTTCTTTTTAGTATTCTGTCGTCCATTCATTATAACAAATCAAATAGTCGTTAACTATGAAGAATCAAAGTCACCATTTAATTTTCTGCTATATATGTAAAAATATAAAAGAGGCATAGAATGATATGGCCAAAATGACCATAGCGTACCTGCAAACCCTCAGCGCATGATCCTCTGCCCGATGAACTATCAGCATATCCATAACATCGTGGGGTGGAATGACAGCTGCATATATATGTATAGAGAGAGGAGCGTGTGGGAGAGAGATTTTGATTTTCAACCACTTCAAGGTTCATGGTTTAAGGAGGTCAATTGACAGCTTTTGGAGCAGGGACTACCATGCCTTATTGCCTAACAAAGGCAACACTAATAAAAAAAATTTGAAATACCACTAGGACAATCTCTTCTTCCAACGTATTCAGCAGTTATTGCGGTCACCTTAGGTAATATGTTAAAGTGTCTGCGTCCTTCCTTCAAATATCTGTGTTTGAGAGTCTTCAAATGTTTGTAACTGAAAACTCTTCAACACTAATATTTAGATCATGATTGTACAGAGTCAAATGAAAAGACACAAAAAAAAAAAATTGTGGAAGTCCAAGAAGCCACTTTGAGATTTACCAAAGCTTAACCATTGGAAGATGCTACTAACTTTTCTCCATTATGATCGACCACATGTTTCTTTTCTCCACAATTTTCAAATCCAAATCCTTCCCTTCATCAGCACGACCTTAACTATGACTTCCATTTATAAATATCAACACATTTCTCCTTAATACAGCAACAATTTAGCCCTCACCATGGCTGCCTTCTTCTCCTCCTTAGCATTCCGCCTCCTCCTCCAGCTGATCCTGCTTGCAATACTGCCTAACCTTACCACCATATTCGCCTCCAAACCTCTCGGCTTTTCTATAGACCTCATTCATCGAGACTCATCTCTGTCACCTCTCTATGACCCTTTATCCACTCTAGCTCTACGAGCCGTGCAGGTGGCTCTGTGCTCCCACCGCAATGCTTCACGGTTTGCCAATACCACCAGCATGATCTCCAGCCCTGTGATGCCTGGCTTCGGCGAGTATCTCATGAAACTCTCACTTGGTACACCATCCCGCCTCTACTGGGCCACTCTAGTCACTGGTAGGAACCTCATATGGACGACTGCCGTCCTTGTGACTCCTGCTCTGGCCAAACATCAATGTTTGATCCACTTCAGTCGTCCACCTACAAGAGCCAGACCTGCTCCGCCAGCTCTTGCATGGAACTGCCCATTCATGGTTGCACTATCAACCAACTTTGTGGATTCATATATTCCTATGAAGACAAATCCTTCGTAGAAGTGATACTGGCCTCGGATTGGTTTGACAATGGTGCCCACACCGTCAAGCTTCCAGAAATTGTCTTTGGTTGCGTTCATCATGATGGCGCTCCTAATCCCGCCTTGCTTGAAGTTCCTTGCCTTGTTGGCCTCGGCGGTGGTCCTCTCTCGCTTGTAAATCAGATTGGCTCTTCTATTGATAAGAAATTTGCTTACTGTCTTCCTCCCAATAGCAATGAAAATAATTCCATCGGACAGCTCAAATTCGGGAAGGACGCAGAGTTTTCAGGCCAGGAAGAGGTTCAAGAAACGCCGATGGCACCAGGTGGTCCTCAAGGCACGTATTATGTGCTCAACCTAATTGACATAAGCATCATAAACAACAGACTCAACATACAATTTGGTGGTGCACAGATGACTGCATTGTTGGGAGATGCCGGATCGATCATTATAGACTTGGGTACCACGCTGGCTTATCATGCAAAGGATGTGTATGATCAAGTGGCAAATGCAGTGGCTAACATCATAAACTACGAACTCTTCTATGCTCCTAAAGAGCTCCTTGGATATGAACTACTTGCCACCCAGTTGCCCTATGTGCCTTGAGGCAGCCAACCAATCTTTATTCAAGTGATTCTGAATGAAGCATGATTTAGCCAATTCAACATCAATCGCCCTTTTTGAAAGACTCAGAAGTGCTTAGGGGTTTCTTTCAGTTTCCACTTGATTTCACATTTCACTAAAGAAATTTCCAAAATATTGACGAAGTAGCTCTCAGCCTCGATCTCACTCTCAAACTGCAGGCCCACATGGACCATCTAGAGTCTAGGATCTGCAGTTTGCCATCGCCCATTGATGTTGAAGACTCAGGCAACCATCCATGGCTCATTGAGGAATCGATCAATGACATCACTGGAGTTGGCCAAAAAGGGCGTCTGCAGTTTTTCCAATCCATCCCTCCTCTTTGGTCATGTCAACCTGCCGAACCTAGGGTGTCAGAGGGTTGAGTTAGGTCCGACCAAGCCTTCACTTTTTTAACATAAATTTTTTCATTCCAAACCAGACTGGTTACCTCAGGGGCTGTCTGACAATCAGGGTCTGTCTGACGACAGTAACACATTGTTATTAAAGTCTCCTACTGTACATGCAACACTGTAACAAGTCTTCCATCAATCTGTCTTATTTGCTAGGACAGATTCATGGGGCAGCAACAATGTATTACTTTGCCAAACAACCTCTTAAGAACCTACTTTTATTTTAGAAAATGGACCAAAGGTTGAAAGTTTTTGTTGGGTTTTTGGATCTAGATATTAGACCAAATGTAAAATCACATACCAAACCCAGAAGCAAAAAGTAGGTGGATATATGTGTGTATGTATATGTATGTATTGTGCTTTTGTGTACTGGATGCTCCAATTTTTTAAACCATTAAAAATTAGTCATTAAAAGCATTGTTAATTGTTGCTAAAAACACTAGGAACCATTGCTATGTACATGTCGTAAACTATTCCTAGTCCTCATTTTTTACAGCCACCCAATATAATGCATTGAGCGTGTAAATAAATGCATTGCTTAATGAAATGCACTAAGTGATCTACTGTGAGAGGTTGGAGGATTTCTCTTTCCAGAGCTGGGTGGAGAAGTTCATGGACATATATATATGATTTTTGACCAAATGTATAGCCTAAAAAAAACATCTGTGTGATCTTTGGTCAAATTTAGATTTGGGATTTGGTTCTTTTGCAAAACACAAACAATGAAAGACGCATAGATGACAATACGTGGGTTTTTTTTTGTTTTGAATAATATTTTTCATAAGGAGTTTTGTTTTGTAAAGCACTTGTTGGAGTTCGACTGATTAACTACACGGCTGTCAATACACACTGGTCCCAAAAATGCGAAGGCAAACCAGATTGGAATTTAAGGGCTTGAGCCACATCTAAATGTGATGGTGTTTTCTTTCAACTACACCATTTTGTTGTGGTGTATAAACACATGTGTGTTGATGAACAATGGCTTTTTCATGAGAAAAATCATTCATCTCCCTTAAAAAATCGACTCCATTATAAGCTTTAACAATTTTAACCTCAGCTTTATATTGCCTTTCTATCATATTGATAAAATCTTTTAATAGATGAGTAGTTTCATGCTTAAATCACATCAAATAAACCCACACTGCTCTAGTATAGTCATCAATTAAGGTAATAAAATAGTGTGCTCCAGAAAATAAGGCTTGGGAATATGGCCTCTAATATCACAATGCAACAACTCAAATGGATGATTTAAACAAGTGACGCTTTCATTAAAAGGTAATCTAGACTGTTTTGTTAGTTTGCATATGTCACAATAAAATGTTTACATTTTAATGCTGAGAAAATAGATAATTCATGGCATGTGATGGATGCCCAAGTCTAAGATGCCATATATCTGTTCGCTTGAGACTACAGTTCAATGCCAATGATTGATGTGAAGGATCAGAGATCTTACATACGAACAGGCCATCTCTAAACTACCCAGTCCAATCATCATCCTAGAATTCAGGTCCTGCAAGGAGCGACCATTGGAACCAAAGATGACTTGACATTTAGTAAGTGAAACAAGTTTACTTACTGATACAGGATTGAACAATTTGGAATGTAGTAAACATTTTTTAGTATCAAAGAAAGTTGTAGAGAGGTGTCACCAACATGCGTAGCATGTACGGTTACATTTGGTAGTTTTATGGGATAATGTGATTGTAAGACAATAACATTAGACAGAAAATTAAGGGACGATGACATGTGGTCAGAGGCACCACTGTCAATGATTCATGTGCTTGATTGTGAATATATCATACCTGCAAAACGAGATTGACCATTGGGCGGCTGTGGCACAAGAGCAGTTCAATCTTTAAGAAGTTGTTTTAACTTATTGTATTCATCCATGGTTAGAACATGAGCTTGATCCTTGCTTGGATTAGGCAAAACAATAGACACTGAAGCATTAGAATGTATTTTATCTCCATCTATGGCAATAGCACCACCAGCTCTTTGTTTTCCTCCTTTTAAGTTGGGAGGGCATCCATTTAGCTTGAAAGATCTCCCCCTCGAGTGACCTACTGTTTGGCAGTGAGTACAATATAAAGAAAAAGAGAGAGAAAGGCAAGAAGAAAGAGACAAAGTTTTATGTGGTTCAGTTTAGGAGAACCTTCATCTACACTAGGAAAGGCTTTCTTGCCATTTTTCACACTATTCATCCTATGTACATCAATACATTATATAGGGCAGCATGAAGCTGCATAAATCACCTTGTAACCGATGAGAGATTTTTGGATATAATGATTTCATTGGTTTTTTTATTTCCCTCTAACGTTTCAATTTGAGAGACGTGAGCCAATTCAACATCATTATGATCTTTCTTTTTCTCTTTTCATCTTAACATTTCATCAGGATCATTTTCTTTTTCTCCTTGACTTTTAGTGTAAGAAATGTGGGCCAGATCAGGACCATTATGGCTCGCACAAGATAATCGATTGTTTGGATTTGATTTGTACCTTCCATTTGTTGGGGCCATTACTAAATGACATTGCATAGGAAGATTCGTTTGATGCTGAGTGTGACGTTGCAGTTTCCATTTTCTGTTTTCATTTTGGTGAGACATTGTAGTTGTGTTGGGTGTTTC
This sequence comes from Nymphaea colorata, assembly GCF_008831285.2. Taxonomy (NCBI): domain Eukaryota; kingdom Viridiplantae; phylum Streptophyta; class Magnoliopsida; order Nymphaeales; family Nymphaeaceae; genus Nymphaea; species Nymphaea colorata. The sequence continues at coordinate 19,928,348 of NC_045142.1, read as the reverse complement.
AGCATTTGAGTGAAAACTTCCATTTTGTTCCTTGCAGCTGTCGATGCCACAGCTGGATGTTGCAGGTGATTTAGGCATTATATTATTTGATTGAAAACTTCCTTGTTGGCTTGATTTGTCATGATTGTAGTGAGCCAGATTTGAATAGTTTTCTTTAATACGCCCCGTAAACGGGAACGGCTGATGACATTGAGTTTGCCTTGTAAGTCAAAAAATTGATCTTTCCCCCAGGCTTTGGTGAATATGTCTACAATTTGGCCAGAGGAATTGATGTATCTAGTGGTCAGGCGCCCTGAACTGGTCATTTCGTGCACATAATGTTAATCAATCTGAATATGTTTTGACCGATTGTGGAAAACTGGATTTTTGGTTAAATAAATTGTATTGATATTATCACAATGAAGAATAGGTGCTTTTGTAATTGTAATGCCAATATCTCAAAGGTTTTGAAGGAGCCAAGTCAATTCTATAGCTGTTGATGCCATGGAGCGATATTCAGCCTCCGCGCTGGATCAAGCGACGGTGTATTACTTTTTTGCACTCCAAGAAATACAGTTAGCTCCTAGGAAAGTATAGTACCCTGTCATGATCTTCTGGTGAGATGGCATCCAGCCCAATCCGCATCTGAGAGGCATATAGATCCATGGTGCTTTGAGAGAGGATATGAATGCCATAGTCGGTAGTTCCTTTGATATATCAGAGAAGACACTTGGCAATTTGAAAGTGAGCTTGAGCTGGATTTTGCATAAATTGGCTGATAAAATTCACTGAAAAAGTTATCTCTGGTCGAGTGATTGTCAAGTATTGTAATGCTCCAACTATAGCACGATAAAGAGTTGGATATGAAAAAGGTGAAGTATCTAGAAGAGCTAGCTTGGCTGCCATAGGGTTGTTCATAGGTTTGCAATCAAGCATTTGAGCTCTTTCCAAAATGTCCTAAGCATATTTCATTTGAGTGAGAAATAGACCATCGTAGGTATGCAAGGCTTCGATCCAAAGAAAATAACTTAGTTGCCCCATATCTTTCACTAGAAATTTGACTTCAAACTTGGAGATAAAATTCTAAATTAAGTTAAAAGAGCTGCCTGTAAGAACCATATTGTTGACATAACTTGAAAGAATAAGACAATGGCCATTTTCATGAAATGTGAACATGGATGGATCTGAATAGCAGCTCTGAAAACCGTAAGTGAAAAGAAAATCACTTAGCCATTGAAACCAAGCTCTAGACACTTGCTTTAGGCATATAGTGCCTTTCGAAGATGACAAACATGATGCAGTAGAAGAGGATCTGCAAACCCCGGTGGTTGAGACATATAGACCGTTTCATGAAGCAATCCATGTAGGAAGGCATTTTTTAGATCTAATTGTTTGATGTTCCATTTGAAGATGGTAGCACTAGAAAGTACAAGTCATATAGTAGTTGGTCGAATTATGGGAGAGAAAGTCTCTTGGTAATCGATCCCCTCTACTTGAGTGAAACCCCGAGCAACTAGGCATGCCTTTAAATGATCAAGACTTCCATATGCTTTGGGTTTGGATTTGAAAACCCATTTTGATTCAACGACGTTCACATAAGGTTCACTTGGAACTAAATCCCATATATTATTAGATCTTAATGCAGTCATTTCTTCTTCCATGGCCGCTCTTCACCCATCATGCTTTAGAGCTTGTTGAACTCTTTTGGGCTCTTTGGGAATACTGGAATAGATGGTATGAATGTTGGCATACTTAGGATTAGGTTTGTGAATGCCTACCATAGCTGTAGTTAACATCGTTTGGTTTCCTAGAGACATTGATCTAGCCATAGATCTTGTTACTATGGTTTGAGTTCCCATAGAGGTTGATGGAAGACTGGTGTCACTTGTAGTTTCTGAACTATGTAAACTTGGTGGAAAGTTTGGCGTTGGATCAGGTGGATCGGCTGGATGAATATTTGTATTGAGAGATCTATCATGTGGCATGATTTACTGGAGATCATCATAGACATTTAGACATGGATCTGGTGTAGGGCTGGAACCAGATTCGGGGTGATTGGAAGTTGGCATGGTTCTATCACTTGAAGTCCCGATATCAACAAAGGATATAAAATCACTATCCATGACATCGTCCTTATAGAGGGAAGACAAATTTTTGAAAGGGAATGGGTTTTCATCAAAGAGGACATGCCTGGATATGTATAGACGTCTGGAATTTGGTTTGAAACATTTGTAACCCTTATGAAATGTGTTATATCCAATAAATATACATGGAACATATTTAGGGTCAAATTTGTTTTGAGCATATCCTCTCAAATAAGAGAAGCACCTGCTGCCAAAGATATGCATGTTGTTATAATCAGGAATCCTTTTAAACAATATAGAGAAAGGTGACTGCATAGACAATGTTGAAGCGGAAAGCGTGTTGATAAGAAAAACAACTGCTGAGAAGGCGTCAATCTAAAATCTCTTTGGTGCATTTGAGTGAAAGAGCAACCTTAGACCCGATTCAGTGATAGAGCGATGCTTGTACTCTGCTTTGCCATTTTGCTCGGGTGTCTTGGGGTAGGAATATTGCCGTTTAATTTGAAGGTTGTTGAGATATAATACAAAGCAGGAGCTTGTATATTTGCCACCTCCATCACTTTGGAAAAATTTTATTTTATTGTCAAATTGGCGCTCAACCATTTTGTGAAAATGAACAAAGGCATAAAAAAAATCAGATTTGTGTCTTAGTGGGTAAAACCATGTGAAACGGCTATTTCCATCGACAATTATAGCGTAAAATCGATATTGTTCTCGAGATATAACTGGTACCAGTCCCCAAAGATCACTGTGAATTTTTTTCAGAGGGAAAGAAACAATATTGTCTTTTTCAATAAAAGACAATTTGCAAGATTTTCCCATTTGGCAACTAGCACAAACCAAGAGAAATATTAGGTAAAACATCAATATATTTCTGGTTTTTCAAAAAAGAGAGAACAACAGATTGAGGATGTCCCAAACATGCATGCCAAAACTCTTCCGTCACTTGTCAGAAATGTGATGAAATGAAAGCCTTATGATTGTTGTGATTGTTCACTGCATAGAGTCCACCTTGTTCACTCCCTATTGCCATTACTCTGCCCGTCCTTCTGTCCTTTAGGGTGCATCAACCAGAGGTGAATTCGAAATCGGATGGAAAATCGTTAGCCAATTTGCTAACATAAATGAGATCTTTAGTGAGACATGGAACATAGATAACATCCTTAATAGAAAGATTTGGAGAAATATCAGCTTGTCCAATGTGTGTGATTGGAATACGTTGCCCATTTCCAACAACAACTGTATCAGAGCCAAAATAAGGAGAGATGTTCTTAAGTTTACGTGCGTCTCTTGTCATATGGGTTGTAGCTCCAGTATTGACTAGCCAGCAGAAATCTTGCGGTTCATTAATTGTGAGAGCTGTGAGGGCTTGAGTGGCATCTTCCACTTGGAAGGAATGATTAAACCGATTGTAACATTTCAACACAGAGTAATTCTTTTTATTGCAAATTTGACATACGATACCTTTGGAAAAATTGGAGGAGTTGGCTGTGCCATCGAATTTTGGTGATTGAGGAAGATTTGCATTGTATCCTATTTGAGAAGGATTTGAATTGTATCCTCCTCCATGAGAGAGATTAAAGGTGTAGCCCCCTCCACGTCCTCCTCTATAGTGTCGTCCTCACCCTCAGGAGACATGGTAAGTGCCCCAAGACCTGTTTTGCCCTTCACGTTGAGCATAGAAGGCAACTTGAGGTGAGGTATCGGAATTGAGAAATTTGTTTCTCACTTCTAGACTTTGCAACAGAGAGACCAATTCTTCATAAGAAGGTACTGGTGGCTTGAGCATAGCCATAACGAAAGGCTCATAGGCTTTTCATAATCGTTGGAGAAGCCAGAAGGATTTTTCTTTGTCTCCAATAGATTTTCCAACAGCAGCCAAGTCGTCACATTTGGCTTTGAACTTGGCGACATATACTTCAAGGGCATCGTTACCCTTTTTACATGTTGTAAACATGTGTGTGAGATGAAATCCCCGTTATTGGGATTCCTGGGCAAAAGCATCAACAAGAATGGACCAAATCTCTTGAGAAGAGTTAAATCCAACAACTAAACTAAGGACATTTTCAGACAACGTACCAGTAATCCATCCCTTTATAAGGCGATCAGATCAATGCCATGATTCAAACTTGGGATTGGAGATCAACTGTTGCAGATCAGCTGGATCAACAATATGGGCTGGTGGAGCAGGAGAACCTATGACCACACTAGGAAAGGCTTTCTTGCTGTTTTTCACACTATTCATCCTATGTACATCAATACATTATATAGGGCAGTGTGAAGCTGCATAAATCACCCTGTAACCGATGAGAGATTTTTAGATATAATGATTTCATCAGTTTCTTTCTTTCCCTCTAATGTTTCAATTTGAGGGACGTGAGCCAATTCAGCGTCATTATGATCTTTCTTTTTCCCTTTTCTTCTTAATGTTTCATCAGGATCATTTTTTTTTCTCCTTGCGTTTCAGTGTAAGAAACATCGGCCAGATCTGGATCATTATGGCTGGCGCATGATAATAGATTGCTTCAATTTGATTTGCACCTTCCATTTGTTGGGGCCATTACTGAATGACGTTGCATAAGAAGATTCGTTTGATGCTGAGTGTGACATTGCACTTCCCATTTTCTGTTTTCATTTTGGTGAGACGTTGTAGTTGTGTTGGGCGTTTCAGCATTTGAGTGAAAACTTCCATTTTGTTCCTTGCAGTTGATTTGGGCATTACATTATTTGATTGAAAACTTCCTTGTTGGCTTGATCTCTCATGATTGTCGTGAGCCAGATTTAAACGGTTTTCTTTAATACAATAATATTATTATGACCTCTTCAGATTATTGGCTGCTAGAATGATATGTATAGAGGGATAAAATTTTGATATAGAAAGCATATTAAGATGGGTGCTTTGTGATGCTACTTCATAAGTAAGAAGGTTCGGTCCTTCCAGTTTTCACTTTTCACCTATTCCAATCAGACCTTAGGCATGCAATATCTTGGATCATATAGATATGTAGCCCTCCACATACATCATGAAAAGGATCTAAGATGCCCACCTAAGCAAGAAATCAAGTCTAAGGTCTCTCAATAAGCGAATGCTAGTCCATCAATTCGAGATCTAATTCCAGATCTTTTAGAGTGACATCTCATCCACATCATGACAATGATGGTAGACAAAAGTGCAATTTCTCGTCTCCACCACTCTCTTTTCTTCATTCCTCTTCTTAGCCACGTGAAACTGCTGACCCGTCAAAGCCGGATATGAGATCGAGTTGCCTGCACATTCTTATGAACTCACAATATACAGTACCATACCAAAAAAGATGGGGTTTTTGGTATTTTCAATTTTTCTAATGAAGTAATGTTAATTTTAGACTTTTTAACTTTTTCTTAACCTCTTTTTTAGCCTTTTAAAATGTTTCTTTTTTAATATATACAGGGAAAAAAGATGGGGGTTTGGGTACTTTTGAATTTTTTAATTATATACAATGTAGAGACATAGCACACTATAATGTGACAGTGGCCACAAGATTCAAGCCTTGAACTCCTTGGATATGAACAACCTTGCAGCCCAGTTGCCATATGTACCTGGAGGCATTCAACCAATCATTATTCAAGCGATTCTGAATGAAGCATGATTTAGCCAATTCATCGTCAATCACCCATTTTAAAAGACACAGCTGTGCTTTCTCTCAGTTTCCACTTGATTTCACATTTCACTCAGAGAAATTTCCAAAATATTGACAAAGTAGCTCTCAGCATCGATCTCACTCTCAAACTACAGGCCCACATGGACCATCTAGAGTCCAGCATCTGCAGTTCGCCATTACCCATCGATGTTGAAGGCTCAGGCAACCATCTATGGTGTTGTTGAGGAATCGATCAATGACATCACTGGAGTTGGTCAAAGAGGGCATCTGCAGTTTCTCCGATGCATCCCTCCTCTTTGGTCATGTGAACCTGCCGAACTTAGGGATGTCAAAGGGTTGGTTTAGGTCGGACCAGGCTGACTCTTACCTAAATGAATGTGGGTGAACCTGATCTGGAAGAGCCTTCAGTTTTTTAACTTAAATTTTATCAATCCAGACCAGACTGATTACCTTAGGGGCTGTAAGACTGCAGTAACACATCATTATTATTCTCCTAAATCTACCCAAAACAAATGAGACACATTCATATAACACTGTAATAATTCTTATATGAATCTGTCTTATTTGCAACAATGTATTACTGTTGCCAAACAGCCTTTTAAGAACCTACTTTTATGTTAGAAAATGGACCAAGGATTGAAAGTTTTTGTTGGCTTTTTGGATCTAGCTATTAAACCAAATGTAAAACCACACCAAACCCAGAAGCAAAAAGTAGGTGGATATATGTTTGTATGTGCACGTATGTATTGTTCTTTTGTGTACTCGATGCTCCAATTGTTTAAACCATTAAAAATTAGTCTTTAAAAGAACTGTTAATTGTTGCTAAAAACACTAGGAACTGTTGCTATGAACATATCGTAAACCATTGCTAATGCTCATTTTTGACAACTAGTTTTCAGTGATACATATATATATATATGGACTCAGGTCATCCAGACTTCAATTCAATTACAGCCACCCAATATAATGCATTGAGCACGTAAATAAATGCATTCCTCAGTACGAGTCCCTAAGTGATCCACTGTGAGATGTCGGAGAATTTCTCTATGCAAAGCTGGGTGAAGAAGTTCAAGGATTATATATATATATATATATATATAAAGAAAAAGAGATATAATATATGTGTGCCTTCCAAAACTTAAACTGGTTCGACATTATACAAATCAACCTCTAGTTACTAATATTTTGATCTCGCTGCCTCTCTCTCATATATGGTAGAACAGACCCTATATGACTTAAGTAGTGGAGCATTAGGCTGGACCAAGGCTTGACAAAGCCATGCTTGGGCTGACCCAAGGCCTTTATCGGCTATCCAAGCTTGGTCTGTTTAGTTATGTGGCTGGGCCTGACCATCAACTTCATGTTTATCTTGTATCCGATCCGATATCTAGGGGCGGAGGGGGGGGGCACCTAGAACATGACCCCACCTCAGCTAATAAAAAAAAAATTACATTAAAAAGATTAAAAAAATTTAGTTGCGTAATGTATTTTTTGGATTCGAGTTGAGTTTGGCCCTACCCGGATAAGTTGGACCGTTTGGCCTGCCCTTGGAAAAAATCCTCACTCCGCCCCTGCCGATATCTATCCTTATTTGGAACTCTTCACATTTCATTTTCTAATATTTTGGAAACCATTGGGAATATGTCAAGAGTTTGTATGGGAGTCAATCTGCTGGCATCATGCCAAAGATTGTGGAAAAAAAAATTATAAAGATATGTATTTGGACCAAGTCGAGCCCCCAATACCCGACCCAGGCCAGCTATCCCTGTGAGTTTTTTTATCGGCCCAGTAGGTCAAATGGTTCCCAATTGTCCATCTGGTGCCTGGCCCAGTGCCTACCCTCAGAGTCAAGTCATAGTGTTTTAGCAGCATATATAGGACTTTTGCTAGGAAGTTCCCACTGATCTTGTGTGAGTGAGAGGTTTGCCATCATTGAGAACTTACTTGTCAGCTAATTAACATTTTTGGGTCATGCAATTGAAAGAACCAAACATGGATTTTTTTGCGCCCTTTATATATGATAAAAGTCATTCAGTGCATCAGTTTATAGTAATGTAATTAAAATATCATTAGATGCCATACAATGGAGCTAATTGGTCTTCACCTAAAAAAATTAAAGACTACTTAAGATATTACTAGTACTTTTATATGGGACAATTATAGCATGTCGAATACCCAGTGTTGTTAGGTAATTATAAAGTTAAAAATCTATAGTTGAAAGCACCACAAACTATTGTTGAAATCACTACAAACTATTATAAAAACACACTACCACAAACTATAAACCGTTGCTAATATCCCTTCAGTGTCTATATTTTAGCAAATAATTTTTTATTTTGAGCTATATGACCATATCTAGCATCCGTCAAATTTGAATCCACACACACATACACACACATGTTCAAATTTGTCATATGTCAGATCTTTTCTTATTACTAAAAAAAAAAATCGGTCGCTAATGCATGCAGCTGTATTAGCAATAGTGTATCACATAGTACCTATTTATGGCACTTTTAGGAATGGTTTATGGTGTTGTCAGTGACATATTTTAAATCTTTTAGTCTCCAACATCTAGAAGATGAAAATGAATATATATGTATATTTGTTTATTTAATATTTATTTATCTATATTTATAATTATATTTGTATTTATATTTATATTGGTTCTTCATTCTTGAAAACGGTAATATTCAAAACGAATCTTGTTCTTACTAATTTTGCCTGTATTGCTAAAAATGACTCAAAACTACAAAAATTCATGGGAGCTCCAATGCTGTTATGTATACCTTGTCCCATCATTTGGGGCCAGAAATGCCACCACCTTCCTTGACCAGGAACTGTTCCGACGCAGTCGGGCAGGGTCTCCCCTTTCATTAATGATGAAAAAGAATACAAAGAATAAAAAAAAAATCAACAGAAAAAACACAATTAAGAACCAGCATCACTAAACCTCGACACTCTTGCTCACTCAGCAAAGAGATAGCCTCCAAAACAAGTGATTTTTAACCACATTGAGGAAAACCTTCTTCTCACTATTGAGCCTACCAAAGAACCAGCATCACTCTCTTAGTTCCTTGACACGAGAACTAAGAGCATGACAGATTGTGATTAGAGTAACATGACAGTTTTCAGGAATCCTCTATGTAAGAACATAATCCATAATTCTGATCATGTTTGAGAAAAGAAACCTTTGTACCACCAACCTGGTTTTCCTGATTGGGGAGGCATTAAGCCATAGTGAACCAGCCACTTTATAAACATTTGCAACACAAGCAGTGACCATTTCCATCTCCTACTCATCTCTACTCTGACAATGCCAAAAAGGACTGAAAATTATGGTTTGTAGCCAGATATTTATCGCCTATTTTACATATTTTCCTTATTGTTGTTTATTCATGGTTGATCTTAAGCACCTCTTTAGCACCACCTGATTTTTGGAACAGCATAGCTTCCAGATTGTGATGTTGAAGCGGCAAGCCAACACCATCCAAATTCTTTACATGAGAACCTCTTCCTCCACCACCAGTTCCAGATAGAGAAAGAGTCCATTCTATGGAATTTATCAACCATGAATAGATGTATTGCTAAATGTTCATAGCATAAGTATCCCACAAACTTTACAGGTGACCGTGAATTCTAGATTTTTGGCTCACAAACTTTACAGGTTTACGATTTTCTTTAGAACAAAGAAAATCTGCACTTTGCATGAGCCTAAGTTGAAGGAAATATCCAATGCATTGCACATGTCTCCATAGATTTCGCTCAATGTGGCGTTGTATTATCATTTCCTTAACAGACTTTCGAAGGAAAGGTTCTGCCTCCCTAAACAGATCCAATGGAATCTGCTTGAGTAAAACATCCCCCGCGGTCTGTCCAGAACTTCGTAAGCTCTCCATTCATCACCTTTCAAGTAACAGATTAGATCCCACCCAAGAGAAGAAATATTTGGAAACATTTCCACATACCAAGACTTTTCCTACAAAAACTTTTTTTTCATGCATAATGAGTCTCATATGCCCTGGTATCCTTCCTATTTACGAAAAGTCAAGACATTCCAGGCACGTAAATGGGGCTTGCCTGCGTCTGACTGTTCCTATAAAAAACTGCACATAATCTGTTCTATTTTCTTAATGACACCAAGAGGGCACTTGAACAGCAACATCCAGCAAATACGAAGTGCTTCTTTTACTGATTTGATCAAGCAGATCCTACCTGCATAGGAAAGTGGCATTCGTTTTCATAAACTTAGTCTACTTTGCATTTTTAAAACAATAAGAATCAGATCAACGTTCTCAAATTCGTTGGCTTGGGAGGGAGACCCAAATGTCGAGTAGGAAACTGTCCTAGTCTCTAGCCGAACTGATTACAAATACTTGCATTCTTGCTTTGGCCCATATTGAAAGAGAAGAATGCTGATTTTTGAAGGTTAGTCATCATTCCACCATGGAGTTCAAATAGGAAAAAAAAATTGTAGATGAAGAAAGCCATTCTTGAAGGCTTTTAAGAAAATCAAGATGTCATCAGTGTAGATTGTAGAAAAAACTCCCTCTATGCCTCTTCCAATATGCGGGACTTCAATCATTCTTCTTCATGATGGGTTGATTTTCGAAGCAAATAGGGAAGCATGGTAGAGATTGTGATGTTGTGATGAAGGTTTAGAACTGTTTTAGCAAGCTTGGGAAATAGGCTTCTATTGATGTACATATGTATTGTATGCTGAGAATCTTAATTGCAGGGAAGACGCCTCAACTAAAGAAAACTAATTAGAAATGTGTTACTGATGGTTTAATTGAAGCATTGAGTTTTGACGTTTCGTGACAACGTCAAGAAGTTGGGAGGAGGCATATTGGAGTGCTTGTAGGTCGACACTACCCATCGACACCCTCTTGATGCGATGACATGCCTCACTAGTTATATTTTCTACTTGTATACATTGTAAAGCGAAATGAGTAGAGAACTTACCATTTGATTATGTTTGCAGGTACACCGGGCACGTCAGGTAGGCCTTGAGCAACGTGGGTTGTAGTTCGAGGTGTTTAGTGGACGCGCGACAGGTATGGTGGCATTCCAGGCAAATTCCTGTCTGGGGCCAATTTGTGAATGTGTGTTTCAGGATCGTTGGATCCTCATATTGTGATGTGATTGAATGACTGTAATGTGTTTGAATGAATGTATGCATAGGATTGAATGCAAGTGATTAGATTTGTTTTTTGTTAAATGACTACACAATTGCATGTGCATGCTAGAATTGATAACTGCGTAGAAAGATGAGGTGGGGTATCGAGTCGAGTGTCTCCTCGAACCCAAGCATGCATTATAAAGCATTCTAGAATGATAAGTGCCTAGGACAGCTACGAGCCAATCACAGATCGAGACTACTCTTCATGGTTTGGCTAAGTTTGGAAATGTATGACTGACGGGTGTGATTGTGAATGTTGTGATTTATATCATATGCATTGCCATGGGCAATGATGCAATTGAATGAATTGAAGGGTAGTTGTACTCGTATTGTTATGGCATCTAGCTAAGATTGTTTAAGACTATTAATGTTATGTGTAGCCCTCGTGTGGAGGTAATTGGAGGTGTGGGTGCACTTGTGAAGTGAACCAACCTCATTAGCTAGCCAGTCATGTTGTGAATGATTTGTCATGTGACAAATTTTTTTTGAAAGCTATTAGAAGCTCGTTTTGAAAATTATTACGCATTTACATGTGCATGCTAGAATTGATAACTGTTTAGGACAGATGAGGTGGGGTATCGAGTCGAGTGTCTCCACGACCTCGATTGTGTATTAGAGAGCATCATAGAATGATAATTGCATAGGAAAGCTACGAGCCATCACGGATCGAGACTACTCTCTGGGATTTGGCTAAGTTTTGAAAGATGTGAATGATGTGTTTGATAAGATGTGAGTACTTATGAATGTGAATACTGTGAATTGTTGCATATGCATTGCCGCGGGCAATGATGTAAAAGAATTAATTGGAGGGTAGTTGTACCTGTACTGTATGACGACTAGCTAAGAATGTAATTATGTGTGGCCCTCGTGTGGAGGCAAGTGGACGTGTGGGTGCACTCGTGAAATGTACCAACCTCATGAGCTAGCCAGTCATTTTGTGAATGTGCTTTTATAATGATAATAATGAAAGAATAAGAGATGAGAGGCCAGTGAGATGTGGCTATGTGTTTGGGAGACGTCCCGCTTTTGCCACTAGTCCCAGGGTACTATTGTGTGATGTGCTTGGAGCGTTGGGCTCCCGCCTTCCCATCCTAGGTGTCCTAGGAAAGGCTGAGTATCTCTCCTTGGAATTCACACATCCATGGATGAGTGGTCTACCGTTGCAGCGGATGAATAGATCCATACTGTTATGGGACACCACAGGGATTGTCTCTCGGCTGTGGGCCGCCCATGGTGTGCACGTGTCTATGTTTGCACCCACAGGAACTGTCAATTCACTAAAGCCAATGAAATGAAAAGTATATGAATGAAAGTTTATGATGGAAGTGTATGTGATTGATGTGTGTGTGAGGGGCCTTTACAAGTCGTAGTCTATGTGAGGGGCCTTTACATGTCGTAGTCTATGTGAGGGGCCTTCTTGGTAAATGATGTGACTAAGCCCTGATACGACATGATGATGATTTGTTTTATGATTGTATATTCTGATATTTGAGCCCTACCTAAGAGGGTTTGGGATTTTCTTGGCTTGTTGCTATACTGCGAATGCTAAGCCTTTAGTTGTTTCTTTTTTTCAGGTTTTGGGGGACCCGGGGTAGCAGGTGGATCAGATGGCTTCACTCATATCCTACTGGGGAGGTTTTGGGTCTTTGGTAGTGCCAGCGTGTCATAGTTTGGTTTGTTTGATGTCTTATTTTTGTTATGCATCAAAGTTGTGGTTTGGGGCTTTTTTGGTCATACACATAGACGTGACTTGGTGTGAATTGAAATTGTTATATAAATGAAAGTTTGCCCCATTGTTTCGAATGACATAGGTCCCTCCTTTTTGAATTGTTGTGTAGTCGCACCTCAATGCTTTATGTTTAGAAAAAAAAAATTGTTTGAGGGTCAAAAGGTTGGGGTGTGACACAACCTGATATCTATCCTTATTTGAAACTCTTCACTTTTCATTTTTTAATTTTTTGGAAACCATTGGGAATATGTCAAGAGTTTGTATGGGAGTCGAATGCTGGCATCATGCCAAAGAATGTGGAAAAAAAAAGTATAAAGGTATGTATTTGGGCCAAGTCGAGCCCCCAATACCTGACCTAGGCCAGCTATCCCAGCGAGTTTTTTTATCTGGCCAGTAGGTCAAATGGTCCCATTTGTCCATCTGGTGCCTAGCCAGTGCCTACCCTTAGAGTCAGTCATAGTGTTTTGGCAGCATATATAAAGGACTTTTGCTACGAAGTTCCCACTGATCTTCTGTGTGTGAGAGGTTTGCCATCATTGAGAACTTGCTTGTCAGCTAATTAATATTTTTGGGTGATGCATTTGAAAGAGGCCTAGCTTAAAACTGAACATGGAATCTTTTGCACCCTTTAGATATGATAAAAGTCATTTTGTGCATGAGTTTATAGTAATCTAATGAAAATATCATTAGATGCCATACAGTGGTGCCACTTAGTCTTCACCTATAAAAATTAAAACTACCTAAGATATTACTAGTACTTTTATATGGGAGAATTATAGCATGTTGAATGCCCAGTGTTGTTAGGTAATTAAAAAGTTAAAAATCTATGGTTGAAAGCACCACAAACTGTTGTTGAAATCACGATAAACTATTATAAAAACACACTACCACAAACCATAAACCGTTGCTAATACCCCTGCAGTGTCTATATTTTAGCAAATAATGTTTTATTTTGAGCTATATGACAATATCTAGCATCCATCAAATTTGAATTCACACACACACACATATTCAAATTTGTCATTTCTTATATCTTGTCTTATTACTAAAAATAAAGAATGGTCGCTAAAGCATGCAGCTGTATTAGCAATGGTGTATTAAATAGTGCCTATTTAAGGCACCTTTTTTAATGGTTTATGGGTTTATCAGTGACATATTTTAAATCTATTAGTCGTCCAACATCCACTACATTATAATGATTATATATATATTTATATATATTTGTTTATTTAATATATATTTATCTGTATTTATAATTATATTTATCACTAGGAACCTTATTTTCCTAAGGAGTATGTTAACTTGTCAACCTTCTTCCTTCAACTATTCATTGAGGTTCTTCGTTCTTGAAAATGGTAATATTCAAAAAAATATTGTTCTTACCACTTTTGTCTCTATTGCTAAAATAACGTAGACCACAAAAATGCATGGGGGCCCCAACCCTGTGATGTATACCTTGTCCCTTCAATGGGGGCCCGAAATGGTACACTTTCTTTGACGAGGAACCGTTCGGATGCAATCGGGCTGGGTTTCTCCTTCCATTAATAATGATGAATAATATAAAGAAAAAAAAATCAACAGAAAAAACACAATTAAGAACTGGCCTCTAACTAAGCCTCAACACTCTCTTGCTCACTCAGCAAACTTTCCATGGTCAGGGTCAGCACTTTTCAGGATTTGTCTGACATGAATCAGTGACCTTCAGTATCATTAATGTTGGCTTTTCTTTTGTTTTTTGTTTTTTTGACTTTGTCAACGACAAAGGAGATAGCCTCCAAAGAGAAGTGATCTTTAACCACGGAATACCTTCTCACTATTGAGCCTACCAATGAACCAGAGTCACTCTCTTAGTTCTTTGACACGAGAACTAAGAGCATGACAGTTTGTGATTAGAGTAAAATGACAGTCTTTAGGAATCCTCTCTACAAGAACAGAGTCCATAATTCTGATCATGTTTGAGAAGAGAAACCTTTGTACCACCAACCTGGTTTTCCTGATTGGAGAGGCATTAAACCATAGTAGACCAGCCACTTTATAAACATTTGCAACACATGTAGTGACCACTTCCAGCCCCTACTCATCTTTACTCTGACAATGCCAAAAATGGCTGAAAAATTATGGTTTGCAGCTTGATATTTATCACCTGTTTTACAAATTGTCCCCATTCTTGTTTATAGAATACCTCACAGCATGAGTGTCCTACTTCCCTCTTAGAAATCTCAGCTACCTTAACCACCTCTTTATGCACCACCTCATTTTTGAAACACCATAGCTTCCAGATTGTGATATTGAAGCAGGCAAGCCAACACCATCCGAATTCTTTACATGAGAACCTCTTCCTCCACCACCAATTCCAGAAAGAGAAAAGGCCTGACGTATGGAATTTATCAAGTCCAAACCATGAATACATGTATTGCTAAATGTTCATAGCATTAGTATATGAGAAAAGAAAGTGAGATAGATCTTCACAAGCCGTCCACACAACTTAAACACAGAAACAATGGAAGACCCTACATGTTGAAGTTTGGCATCAGTAGGTAGACGTTAATAACTACAAACAAACACAAACCAGTTAGCTCTAGGTAACGCTTTTGCGTTCCACAATCTACTGTGCCATGTACCTACCATTCCTTTAATTTTACATGGTTCCAAACTTGGCTCCTGAGCTTTGCAGGTTTACGATTTTCTTTAGAACAAAGAAAATCTGCACTTTGCATGAGCCTAAGTTGAAGGCAATCTCCAATGCATTGCACATGTCGCCATAGATTTAGCTCAATGTGGTGCTGTATTAGCATTTACTTAACCGACCTTCGAAGGAAAGGTTCTACTTCCCAAGCAGATCCAATGGAATCTGTTTGAGTAAAACATCCTCCGTAGAACGTAGCAAGCTCTCCACTCATCACATTTCAAGTAACAGATTTAGATCCCGCCCAAGAGAAGAAATATTTGGAACCATTTCCACATACCAAGTACTTTTCCTACTCAAATATTTTTTCATGCATAATGAGTCCCATATGCCCTGGTGAAAAATTAATGTACATCCTAGAAACAACCGATTAGCTTCATTGACCTCTTTAAGTTTTCTAATGTTGAGCCCACCTTCCTATTTAGGAAAAGCCAAGACATTCCAGGCAATTAAATGAGGCTTACCCAGCATCTGACTCTTCCTATAAAAAACTGCACATAATCTGTTCCATTTTCTTAATGACACGAAGAGGGCAATTGAACACCATCATCCAGTAAATACGAAGTGCTTCTAATACTGATTTGATCAAGTAGATCCTACTGCATAGGAAAGTAGCATGCTTTTTCATAAACTAAGTTTACTCTGTATTTTTAAAAGAATAAGAACCATACCAACATTCTCAAATTCGTTGGCTTGGGTGGGAGACCCAAATATCGAGTGGGAAACTGTCCTAGGCTCTCACCGAACTGATTACAAGTACTTGCAATCTTTCTTTGGCCCATATTGAAAAAGAAGAATACTGATTTTTGAAGGTTAATCATCATTCCAACATGGAGTTCAAACAGAAAAAAAAAATTGTAGATAAAGAAAGCCATTCTTGAAGGCTTTTAGGAAAATCAAGATGGCATCAGCATACATTGTAGAAAAAACTCCTTCTATGCCTCTTCCAATATGCAGTACTTCAATCATTCTTTTTTGAATTGTAGCTTGCAATGTATGTGAAAAGATTTTCATGACAATGAGGAATAAAAATGAAGATAAAGGTAACCTTATTGAAGACCATGAGAAGATCCAAAGTATTAACCTTGATGGTCATTAATCACAAGAGCACAGAAATCATTTGTCACTACTGTCATTACTTTTTAAGTCCAAATAGGATGAAATCCTAAATGCAAGATGGCAGCTTGTAAGAAAGTCCAATTGACCCTGTCATTTGCTTTTGATAGGTCTATCTTCAACATAAGGTAGTTGATCTAGCTTTAGACATTGTGTATACCATCTCAAGCACAAGAAGAAGACATTGGTAGATGTTTCTATCTTTCAAAAAACCACCTTGCATGTTGGAAATGACCCACTTTAGTGCCTTCTTCATTCTTGAAACCATGATTCTGAAAATAAATTTCAGTACACTATTCTCAAGAACAATATGTCTGAAATTGGAAATGTGCAGAGCTGAATCAAATTTAAGAATTATGATTATATGACTTCTGCCTAGTTTCTTAACAAGTGTTCCTTTCTAAAAAAAAAATCTCTAGTGGCAACTGTGATATTAGTCCTTAACGTGTCCCGACTTTTTTGACGAAACGATTTCAGAAACCTATTCAGACCTGGTGCGCTATTGGAGTTGGCACCCATAACAGCTATTGCACTTCCTCATCTGAAATGGGACTTAAGAACGTTAAGTTTTCTTATATAAATACACAGTGACCAACAGCAAGCTGATCCATAATAATTCTTGTTGAGTTGTGCTATTGCACTTCCTCATCTGAAATGGGACTTAACAACGTTAAGTTTTCTTTTATAAATATGCAGTGACCTACAGCAAGCTGATCCATAATCATTCTTGTTGAGTTGTCACGGGTAAAAAATCTTTAAAAATGAGAAGTACATGCTGAAAGAATTGGATGCTCCTCATAAAACTCCCCATCATCTGTCTTCATGTGCAAGAGTCTATTTTTTTTGGACCTTCCTTGAACATAGCATGAAAACATTTGCTGTTATTATCCCCATTTTTTTAGCCATGATACCCTTACTTTCTTTTTTTAGTACATGTCTTCATCTCTAAGAGCATCCGCAAGAAAACATCTAATATGATTTTCAGAAGTGGACCAGCTATGAGAGTCAATATCTTGCCTCTTATAAATTCCAATAAGATCCTTTTGAAGTACGTTAATTCTGGTATCAACTTTCTTGGTTCTATACTTACTCCAATTACTTAGGCATGGTCGTACTCTATTCTGTTTTGCGAGAAGTTTAAGCACTGGACATCCTCTACACTCCACTCTCCATGCTCTTGTAATAGTGACCTTACAACTAGGTTGACACTCTCAATAAAGGAACTATTTAAATCTTCGTCTTCTCTTGCATGCGGTTTTAAAGATATTTAATTTACATGTAAAAGAGAAGTGCTGAGTGGTCCAAAGAACTTCTTGGTTCTACCAAAAGCTGCCCACAATTTTCAACTTGCTCAAAAATCTATCTAATTTGCTTTGAACCAGTGCTGTCGGGTGCAGAGATTGGTTCAAGTGAATGCTCTGTTTCTGTCCACAATCTCTCTTAGTCCAACATCTTGAATGAATCCATTGAATGCTAAACAACCTTGTCTAGCAGGGCGGGCCCATTTTTCAGACTCCTTATAAGTTGAATTAAAATCTTTCATTATAATACTATTTGTTTATTGTCAATAATGATATTTAGCATAACCAATTGGTCTTTGCAAATTCTAGAGTGAGGGTGAAGATACACCCCTATTGTATCAAAGTTGAGATTGAAAGCTTTATGAGTAAACAAACAATCCATCCAAAATTTATTAAATTTGCAACTAGTCAATCTAAAATCAGCCCGTCTCTGACTACACACAATTATGGCCTCATTAAGATTCGTATCAATATTAGATTAAAAAAAAAACTCCTCATAGTGATTGCAAAAGGATTTGAAGTTGTCCGCATTCAACATGATATCGAAACATGAAAATGATCCCAAGTTGATATCACCCAATTGCCAAAATCTTTCTAGGTTCCAAATATTAACTTCATTTGATGGCAATTGGCAACTCCTCCTAGGCTCCTTTTCCTACAGGAGAACATTCTCTTTGTTATGGAAATCCTCTGCTCCTTGGATATCCATGTCAGGATCATGTTGCGCCAACTTCCTTTCTTTCAGGACAGAACTTTATGTAGCCTTAAAAAATGTTGTCCCACAACCCTTCTTTTTAAAATTGTTAACTTCTTTGGAATGGAGAGCTCTTTTTTGTTCAAACTAATATTCATAGGAGAGGAAGACCTTTTATCTTTTTGTTTTCAGTCCATTAGTACAGTCCTAGTGGAGTTCAAACAGCCAAATCCAGGAAAAAATTCCTCCTCAACTTCTGTGGCTTTCTTCTTGGGGCACAAATTGATTTCATTTAATATTAGATAGCTTGCATTGCTTAGAGCCTAGATTCCACCTTCTATTAACAACAATGGCCTGAGTACATCCATTTGAGGGTTTAGTATTCACTTTTCCCTCCTTCATATGAGTGAGACAATCTCTTGTGGAATGTAATGAAACCCCACATAAGGTACAGAAACAAATTTTTGTTTCATCTTCCACCATTTATTCAAGAACTTTATCACCATCAAGTATACAAATCGAACCCATAAGTGAAGCCATCAGCATCTACAAAAAAACTACCCATAACCTTAACGACACCAGCTAACACCTTTCAGTTCCATATATAAAGAGGCAACTTCGGTAGACGAATCCCTAGAGGGGTTTTCGTGGCAGCTTGAAGTCGAAGCGGCATTCCTGACTTCCACTTGCTAGAGAGCAAAAACCTATCGCAAACATGCCATCTTTTTGGTTGCATAACTTCCTCTAAATATTCCTATGAGGAAGCCTTGATCAAAAAGAGTCAGAAAGGAGTGAAAATTGTTTTCACCTGATACAAATTGTGAAAAACTTCCACCCAATCCAGATGAAATCTTGAGCTACCGCCTAGTAGAATTGCAATAGCAGTCCATCTGAAAGGTCTGATCATTTGCTTCCCCTCAATTTCACACACTGCAAGATCTGGTAATCCAAATTCCTCCTCCCACTCATTTTGGTCCACAACACCAGCGCTCTTTACCACCGACACCCAAAATCATTGCGCTGATAGAACTGACTGGAATCCTTGATCAATAGGAGACTTTTCATGATCCATCATCTCTAAGGATGGCGAGAGCCTCCACCGCCCCACGATAAAGTGATGTTCATGAACATTTTCCTAACTCTAGCCTAGGGTTCATGTTGTTCCCTTTCTCTGCTCCTTCACGTCATAACCACATCTTCTCCTTGACCAAGAACTGTTACATGTGGAACAATCCACACGCTACTCACTTTGACCATGTGCTTCTTTTCCCCACCATTTGTATTTAAATCCAAACCCTTAGTCACAACCTACCTCATGATCTCCTTTATAAATACAAGGAGTTTTTCTTTGTAGATCTACGATTAACAGTTGCCATAGCCATGTTCCTCTCCTCCTTCATGATCCTCCTCCTGTAACTTCTCCCAGTTGAAATATCAAACTTTCCTACCAACATCTTCACTAACACTGTCAATGTTAACCAAAAATCCAGGCTTCTCGATAGACCTCGTTCACCAAGACTTGCCTCTCTCTCATCTCTATGATCCTTCATCCACTCCAGTTCGATGCACTGAGCAGGGCAGCTCTACGCTTCAAGTTGAGCTCCCGATTGGCTTCAGGTTATGCCAACACCAAGAACACGACCATCCACGTGTATTCTCATGAAGCCTGACCAGATGAACTAATTCCAGTGCCTGACCGCTAAAATCTGGAAATATCTGCCAAATTCCAGAATTCAAGGAAATGCCTGGTAACTTAGAAGTTTAGAACTAAAGCCCATTGATCCTAGAAACATTCGTCTGGGTTATCACAGTGGAACTCGATGCATGGAAAGTAAGAAAGAAATGGAAACTTGTGTCATAAAAAGTTTAGAAACGAGTTGATCTGGCAACTCTATCTTGTGAAAAGTAACAAAAATTGATTGAAACTTGTGTCCAGCTATCTAAGGGTCCTTTCAAGATTCAATTGCTACGATTATTCTCTTTGTTTTCATGTTTAATTGAGTTGAGGAGGACTATCTGGTCAACTTGTGAAATGTGTTGGGGTCCGCTAAACAGATGAAACTGCCGACAAGCGTTCACATCCTGCAATCAAACCTGGTTGAAATGTTTTGGAAAATTTCCACCTGTATGACAAGACAAAATCTTAGAAAAGAAAGTTGGCCGTATGTCCAACTATTTCTTATCAAATCCCACCATACAACCTATATACTTAAATCTATGAGAGAATAGGCTGGTAGGCAGTTGTTTGAGTTATCGAAGCAGAAACTTCATGTGCTATAAAAAGAAGACATTGATACATCAATATATAGAGAGTTTCTCATGCAGCTTTACATTAGAGCATCACTAGAAGTCCAATCCTACTGTGTCATCATCGATACGGGCAGCAATCTCATGTGGACATTGTGTGTTCCTTACTACAACTTTACCTGCCAAATGAAGTCCACTTTAAAGCCACTTCAGTTTTCCACATACCATAACCTGAGATGCACCACTAGCTTCTGGTCCGCTTGTGATGACAAGTCCTCATATGGTGATGGATCTGTTGTAGAAGGGTCCCTTGCTCTCAAAAGATTTTGGTTTGAGGATAGCACTGATGGCACCATCAAGCTTCCGACAATCACCTTTGGTTGCATTCATAAAGAAAATAGTGTTGATTTCGAAAATCTTGTAGATCCTAGTCTTGTTGGCCTCAGGCCAGGATCTCTTTCACTTGTTCGTCACATCAGCTTCTTTATTAACCATAAATTTGCTTACAGTCTTCCTCTCCATAGCAAGAAAAAAATGTCATTGAGTAGATCAAATTCTGTGAGGAGGTAGAGTTCTTCGGAACCCAATAGCTTCAACAGACGCCAATTGAAGCAAATGCAGCTCAAGGCACTTTCTATACACTCACACTATATTACATAAATGTGGGAACAACAGACTCAACATATAGTTTGGAGGTGCACAGACGGAACATGGTTGGAATATGCTAGATCAATCATGATAGACTCGGGTACCACACTGACTATCTTGCCAAAGATGTGTATGACCAAGTGGCAAACACGGTGGCTAATGTCACAAACCATAAAAGATTCTATCATCCTAACCAAGATTATTTGTGTTATAATGTAGAGAATACTGGTGATCCATATTAAGGATTGCTGGAGATGACCTTTCATTCCACCAATGCAGACTTGAAGTTGCCACCTTCAAATATCTTTTGGATGTATAGAAGTGCGATGGCTAGCTTAGCCATTTTCAGGAATGTTTTCCAGCAGAACATGCATGTGAAATATGATTTGGGGAAGGGGCTGCTTTCTTTTGCACCAATTGAATGTACTCAGGGCTAAAGTTATATATATATATATTTTTTTTTTTTTTTTTTTTTTTTTTTTTTATTATATATATATGTATGTATATATTTCTTTCATGATGATCTATGTGGTTCTCTGTACTAGTCTATAATTGGCAGCATTGGATGCTGCTTATGTTTTATGTCCTGATTGTCATGTGGTTGATGGTGTTATTTTTTCATGTTGAATAAATATATGTATCTTGTTTTAAAGATGTTTTCCCCTCCTTTAAGTTTAAAGCTTAACTTAGATATGTCTGAGCGAGTATAAACGCTAACTATGGCTTTAACTCGACTGTCGCTAATACTGGCAATTCTGTTGCTAATAAGTAATCACGACGGTCAAAACTCTACCAACACAAGTCCCGTTGCACAAACGATACCGATGAAAATGGCCATCGTGTCTTAGTTGGGTTTGTTGCAACATTAGTTGCTTTAAGTTAGCATAATGGCCATGGAATGTGCCTACAGCTTATTGTAACTTTGACGATGGAATTTTTGGTCCCATAACACAATGTGTTCTGTGATGGTTATATAAGTCGCTTAACTTCACAACGTCTTTTAACTTTGCAACTAACAATGCTAACCCTCCATCAACAATGATGGTTGTTGTACCTTGCACAGTGTACTGGCTAGCAACATATTTTTGAGTCCCTTACACATGTTTGAAATGGCTTTATTACACAGTGACATATTCTTGAGTCCCTGACACATGTATGGGATGGATTTAGTACACAACACATATTTTCTTGCTGACACATGTTTGGAACAGATTTTGGGATCACTGAAGAATATTAAACG
Source organism: Nymphaea colorata (assembly GCF_008831285.2). NCBI lineage: Eukaryota > Viridiplantae > Streptophyta > Magnoliopsida > Nymphaeales > Nymphaeaceae > Nymphaea > Nymphaea colorata. Next base: position 19,905,804 of record NC_045142.1, on the reverse strand, counting down.
AGTGCATGTGTAGCTAAAATTCGGAACATATAGTACCAGCTCAGCATTTAATTCATTAGAAGATTAATTTTTTGTTAATTGAAATGCAGTTATATATTTATAAAAATAAAAGCAGAATATTATTCTTAACAAGTTCCATCTAAGAGAATTTAAAAGTCTCAGCGCAGGTTACACAAAAGACTTTACCTCCAGAAAGTTGTAAGCTTCAATAGTCTTATATGTACTCTTTTTCATAGGGTCAAACAAAGAGATCAGGTTACTCCGAGAAGAGTATCATAACTGGTCAAGTTAAGAGTTTGGTGAGAGTCAGGTAGTCAGTTCCAATACCATGAGCATTATTCTCATGAACCATAAAGGTTGGCAGGAGCTACTCCTAAACTGAAGGGAGTGACCGTAAATTCACCTGGTTTTGATGTTTCTCTAGATCCTGGGGTAAAGGGGATGAGTAGAGCTTCTGCCCCTCATGCATGCAGGTGGCAGGTTCACTCCTGCTCACCCGTAACAAAGAAGGGTTTTCTCCACAAGCATGAGGTCCACCAAAATGTCATGCATTGGAGAACAGTGTTTATAAAAGTTGGCCTGAATTAATTTAAGTCAATTTGAATTGTTTGGCAAACCTGTTTTATTCAGTGGCTGTTGCCTCATGTTGTTATTTATTTATCTTTAAATACTTTTAAGATTTTTTCTTTTCTGTTTTTCACTTGTTTTTTTTAAATATAGTATACTGATTTATCTTACCAACAGCCTGCAGGTTGTTTCATTTTGGGTTTCGGTTCTGATTCCGATTGTTATAAACATTTATTAGAAACGAATGGTCTATAGAATGGATTCATTTTCACTATTACCCAAATAAATATATATTGTTGAAGGTTCCGCACTGCATTCAATCATCAACAAGTAATCTACTTAGTTCGCTATTTATTTTAAATGTGCATTTATCAGTGTGAATTCAAATTTTATTTTAAAATTTTATACGAACCCTATTTTGATTGTGAGGACCATGAAATGCATGGAAGTAAAAAAAATTGAGATTGGGGCTAGAGCCTTTGGTGGAGTCATACGTGGGCTGGTGTAGGCAGTTGCCCAAATGGTCCTATCAAATTTCTTTGTTTTCATTTTTACGTAAGCTTTCAACTACTTGCTTCTTTATATGCACCAGTGACCCTATAGGTATGAGATTTTTAAATTAGTGCCCCTAAGTCCAACATTCCTAACTCTAGCTGCCACTAACCATGGTTGGAGGTGGAACTAGCTAGATGATAAAATAATGAAGTTTCTGATAATTGATTGTACTAAGTTTTTTCTTAATCATGTAATAAATATGTTACCAATTGGCAGCTTCGCCGTTGACCATCAGTGTCGAAAACTCAAGCAGCATCGATTGAAGAAATCAACAAGCGACATCCCATGACAATGCTGGTGGCTAAAGTTCAGTTTCTCCTCCTCCACAACCCTTCTCTCCTCATTCTTCTTGACTTTTATTTGAATCCCTTGAATATTCAGGAATGACCCGGCCAATCCAGTTTTCAGTCGACCTGATCGGATCATATGAAAGTCCCATCAAAGGATCTGTAATGGCCCACCAAGCAGGAAAGTTGCCATGATCTTTGAGAAAATTGATTTCTCACTACATGGATAAGCTCGCCCTAACCCGTCAACTTGTAACCTCAACCTCATATTTAGTGGCAGTACCCAAATTTTTTGACTGAACATCGGTTGAGTCACCGACCTAAGTTTGATAGTGCCCATGTGGGCACTATGATGTGACTGGAACTGAGTCCAGCTTTATCACAATATAATTTTTGACTAACTGGTATGGGTAAATATGGTGCACACCGACCCACCCTTAGCTCCGCTACTGCCCTTCTTACAACATAGTCCCCTCACAAAATGTTACAATGTCAGGAGGTGTCTAGAAATTAGTGACATAGACAGTGGATTAAATTATTATTTAATTACTTATTTGACATTTCAATAAAGCAGGGGCTCCCTCGGCAGTTTCCTAGGAAAAAATTACCTACTTGATATCACAAGCAGTGGCTGCCGGATGGGCATGCAGACCAATTACATTATTATACTTGAACATGTATGTTAGGTACGGAAAAACTATATATGTTACACTTAGAACATGATAACTCGATTGCAAGATAATCTAAGTAAGGTTATCATTCAAGTTTCAGTTTGAGTGAAACTGAAATCCGGCTTCCGATAATGCCCATGCCCATGTGAGTAGAGGCAAATGTCCACAACTGGCATAGCGCTTCCACCCTAGCTGCACTAGTATAGCACATCGGAGTAGTGCGTGTGTGTGTGTGTGTGTATATATATATATATATAATTTTCAATGACATTTCTATCTCTTTTATAAGGACCGTGGTGTAGGTACCGTGAATAGCATTAAAATAGGGATGGGGAAGTTGGTCGATCAAACCAAGGCATCTTTCAGATGTGGTTTCATTAGCATATCAGTCTTCTATATGCTTTTGTGGTGATGCTGGTCTGTGTTGAAGTCGATGATATATGTGAGAGACTTCCTACATAAAAAAGGACAAAAAGTTGTGGAAACTCGTTCTTCTGCTTGAAGAGTCATATTTAGCACTTGTTGAATCATAATAAAAAGACGGTCAATTACCTCTTATGTAACATATTTCGTTTTTTCTTGTTGTCATGGTATTCATAATTCATGTTCTTCCATAGCCACCATATTGCCATGGGAACACAATCTTCCAACTTCACATAAGTATTTTGCTTCGAGCCTTTTTATTCCACCTCCACGTCTGTGTCTCTGCCACCATGTCTGGAACTGTAATATCAACGATGATAGAACTGTCATATCATGTAAACTAATGGTTCCTATTCAACAGGGTGGTTCCTCTCTTTTCTGACTTGTCTACCACCGAAAGTGAAAATGTGGTGGAAGAAAGAAACGAAGAAACAACTCCATGCCAATTGAGTTCTCTTTCATGTATAGAGATAGAGAGAGAGATAGGTATTACATGTTTTATTCTTATTTTAAATAGTAGTCCGCACTGGCGAGTGGGAGAGGGAGATGAGCTTATAGGGCCCCCAAGTAATTTTATAGGAATAAGTAGTTTTATAGGAAATGAAACATGGATTAAACAATGCACCAACCTGTTAAGCCCAAAGAAAAAAGACACAAAATACAATTGGCCTCATAGACGGCTCATTTTTTGAAATTATTGGGTTGTACAAAAGGGTAGATTGATATGGTAGAAACTTTTGGTAAAATGGATTTAGTTTAAGATTCATGACTTACCCATTGAGTGACTTTGGCACTAGATATTTCCAAAATGAGTACTACCATGTCTGGATTCAATAGATATGTTGTTATTCCAGGCTTCCTTATCCTTTTAAGGGAAGGTCTGTGGTAAAGAAAATCCAATGCCTTTTTGGTCCACTTTTTGAAATTGTAAACAAAAGCAAGACCTCGAAACGAAATGTTTTTTCTTTCTTTGAACATCCTTTCTTCACTTTTCTCCTTTCCCTTTCCGTTCTGGCCATCATCCAAAGCATTTGGATGATGAACTTTTGCCAGCCAAACATATTTTTCAAAAATGTGGACTAGTGTGTAGGGCTCTTTAAAGTAGTTCTTTTGCAGGAAGGAGGCCACAAGGGTTCTACCCATCTGATGGAGGCGACTCATAAAAATCAGTACCGCCTTTAAAAGGTGACCATAAGTCCCATAACACCTGTTGAGAGCAGCTAGCAGGAGTAGAGGCAGGTATAGGTTAAGTGTCGCTATACTGATGCATAATTTTTTTTGTACGTCAATATGGTTAATGATTAAAATAACTTTAATTCACATTAAAAAAAAATTGTAAAGACAAAATTGAAAGTAGAAAAAAGTAAAAAGACTAACGAGAATATTTTTAATAAATTACCAAAATATTCTTCTCTCCTTTGATGGACACAACACTTTCTATCGTTAAGTATTGGTAATTACATAAATTTTAAAAGCTTTTTATTTTTATGTTAATATTTTGAACAAATTTTCCCATTCTTTAAAAATTGAAAAATTTATACCTAGTGTCCTTTATCTAGAATTTTGATCTTCTGTCTGGGCTCCTAACCTCCTATGCTGAAAATAATTGAATAAAGCAGTTAAGTGGGATTGCTGCTGGCTGCCCATAGATCTGATATGTAGACAAGCAAGCGTGAAATATTGCAGATAAAACTTTCTCTTATTGGCTTCACTCATTTACATGGAAGTCAAGGTTGGCGCCTGCTTGAATTTGTGCTTCATCACATCCTGCCAAGGTCGGCTTGTTCTTTCAACATCAACCACGAGTCAAAGCAGACCAACGTCCGAAACCCAGAGCAATGTGTTGGGCTAGCTGCAATCATAAAGACCATGAAGGCTCAATTGTTGGTAAATGATCGCCATGCGCCAGACCCGACTAGCATTCAGTCAACCTTATTTTTTGTGTTAAGACTGAACCAATTAAAAAAATAAGAACACTCTATAGAGATCTTCCCTAGCATCAGGTGAGCAAGAGGGGTATTTCATACTACCGCTCAACAAGATGGCCGAAACCTTAGCCTTACCTCCATTTCCCTAGAGCCTATTCTGTATCAGGTGTCCCATAATTGCTGGTTCATTCAAATTCAACAGAATCAGTTTCTATGATGGTAAATCCTAAAAAAAGTGTACTTGTTTCAGGATCAGAAATAATTGTGCAAAGGTCTTCCCAGATAGAAAGCATACTATAAGCATCAAATAAAGCAATGCTAGAGGGAATATATATAGATATATATATATGTGTGTGTGTGTGTGTATTGAAATCACAGCTGTTTCTATGCTCGGATGGTTATTTTGTGTTGTTAAAAACTGCCATAAAAGTTGTATTCCATCATTGAAAACCATGGTCAAGCAATTGATCATTGCAAATGCATCTTTTGCAGTGGTTTTTATCAACACCAAACAAAAAAATAACCATCCCGCCGTAGAGGTTCATCTTAATTGCACACAAAGGCCAGTTCAAAGAGAAAAAATAGGCCAAGTTTTATTTAAATCCCTTGAATATTCAGAAATGATCTCGCCAATCCATTGTTAATCACCCATTTTAATCGTTAAACATGTTTACAGTATGATGACATTCCTCTATTTTCCAGTCAACCTTCTAGAATAGATGGATCATATGAATATCCCATCAAAAAATTGATTTCTCACTACACGAATAAGCTCATGCTAGCCCGCCAACTTGTGATCTCAACCCGTTTTTTAGTGGCGGAGCAAAGACTTTTTGGCTGGAGGGCACGTGAGTCACATCAAACGTGGGCACTATGATGTGACAGCAACTGGGTCCAGCATCATCACAATATATTTTTGACTGACTGGTATAGGCAATGGTGCACAGCAACCCACACTTAGATTCAATACTTTCCCTCTTACAGCATGTTCAACGCTTACTGTGGGTAACGTAAGGGATACTGTTCTTGATCAATTTGTGATTGGAATTCTTCAACACAAGAATATTCAAACGTTATTACTTAGCAGTGCTTGGATTTTGGAGAAGAGTGCAGAAACACAAAAAGTTGCATGCAATCCCTGGTAAATGACGCAAGAACTTGTTACATTACTAGCTAATGTCAGCAGCCACTATAAGTCCCCCCTGACAAAATGTTCGAATCTTGGTGTCTGTAAATTATGATATGGACAGTGGATTAATTACTGTCATTTATATATTTAATTACCTATTTCATATCTCATGAATAGAATGAGGATCTCCCACGACAGTTTCTGAGCGCAAAAAAAACCTATTTGATGTCACAAGCAGCCGCTCCGGAAGTTCATGCAGTGCAATTACATTATTATACAAGAATTTGTTTTAGGTACTGGAAAACTATATATTTTAAACTTAGAACATGGTAACTCCTCAACTTGGTTGCAAGATAATCTAAGCAAAATTATAATCAATCACCAAAATATGGAGTACATCTCTAACTGAGGGAGTTTGGTGCATGTTGGATGGAGAGTCTATGCTTCATGCCTTCTAACTAATTAGAGTCCAGAAATCACCAAAATGGTTTTCAGCAAGAGAACAAGCTGAAGAAAATAGAACCCTAAAGGGTAGTGGCAAATCCAAAAATTTCTGGCTAAGGGGCAGTATTAGTTTAATTTTAACTTTAAGGTATATAAAAAGTTTTAAAAACTAGTATCAATGACTGGTAAGGGAAATTGCTTACAATATCCGCAATGTGGCTCCAATATTGTTAAAGAGTCGTTTGACAGCTGGGACACTCATAAAATTTTCAAAATAAGAACAACCCCTAAGTAGGTAGACGGAAAGGGGGATGCTTAGCAGAAGTCTAACCGAGCGCGAGTGATGTTGGTGCTACATTTCTATACTGCAACTGGAGTGGAAGCACTATACTAGTTGATGGATATTTGGCCCCTCACAGGCATCGATGCGGCCGTGGGCTTGAGGGTAAGGGGAAAGAGTCTGGCTTTCACTAAGATTGTGGGGTGACCTCCTGCTCATCTAAAATTAGAGTCCTACATATGTTATGTTATTTTTTAGCAGTCAAATTTATTTATAAATTAACTTGCATTGTTATTTCATCAGCACAACGATCAAATATAAACCAATAAGATAAAAAAAAAATATATAGAAGCAACAAAGAGAAGGAGAATGATGTCAAAAGATGACTACACGCTATTATAGATAGCCTGGCCCGAGAGAATGGCCACAAACAAACAAACGGTCGACCGCTCTTTCAGGGGCATTTGATGGTTTGGAATTTTGATTTAAGAATGAAATGCAAGTCCAACTTCAACTCAAACATGAAACCTTTTACAGTCTTGAGAGTGGATAAACATCACTCAATGCAAGACTTTGATAACATAAAATATTGTTAGTAGCCATGTAACGCCAGCCAATTACTGCTAATATATATATATATATATATATATATATATATTTATATTCTGGCCATATTCACATTCACCCACTTAACGGTTGAGAGAAAGATGAAGAAAAAAAAGTATAAACTAATACTAGATGACAAAAATACCCCTACTTTTTTTTCTTTAGTTTTCTCTCTTCAATTCATTGTAATGAATCAAATAGTCCTTATGAACGAGTAGATAACATTGAATAATCAGAGTCCCCATTTAATTTTTTGCTATATATATAAAAATATAAAAGAGGCATATGATATGGCCGAAATGGACATAGCATACCTGCAAACCCTCACTGCATGAGCCTCTGCCCCATGAACTGTCACCAGATGAGAGCCCATAATATCGTGGGGTGGAAAGACATTTGTATATATATATGTATAGAGAGAGATCGTGTGGGAGAAAGATTTTCCAATCACTTCAAGGTTCACGGTTTAAGGAGGTCAATGGACAGGTTTTGGAGCAGGGACTACCATGTGTTACAGGGACAGAGCCAAACAATTTTCATGACAAGGGCCGAATTAATGTTTCTAAATTTTGACTAAGGTCAAAATATCATTTTTCAAAATTTTTATATAGGACAAGTGAAATTTGCTAAAATTTACATATAATTTTTTTAAAAAGAAAATTGAGGTGGGCCAGCGCCATGCGAACCTCCCTTGGCTCCACCCCTGATGCCTAAAAAAAATTTTCAAACACCACTAGGACAAACTCTTCTTCCAACGTATTCAACAGTTATTGCGGTCACCTTAAGTAATACGTTAAAGTGACTGGAGCCTTCCTTTTGTGTTTGAAAGTCTTCAAATGTTTGTGATTGTTATACCTAAGCTTAACAATTGGAAGATGCTACCACTTTTCTCCATTGATGGTTACACAAAAGAATATGTAACTCAGTTCAGCCACATGTCTGTTTTTTTTTTTTTTTTTTTTTGCATAATTTTCAAATCCAAATCCTTCCCTTCATCAGCGGCCACCATAACCATGACTTCCATTATAAATATCAACACATTTATCCTTAGTACAGCAACCTTTAGTCCTCACCATGGCAGCCTTCTTCTCCCCCTTAGCATTCAGCCTCCTCCTGCAGCTGCTCCTACTTGCAATACTGCCTAACCCTACCACAATCTTCGCTTCTAAACCCTCAGCTTCTCTATAGACCTCATTCATCGAGACTCATCCCTGTCACCTCTCTATGACCCTTCATCCACTCGAGCTCAACGAGCTGAGCAGGCGGCTCTGCGCTCCATGTTGTGCTCCCGCAGCATTGCTTCACAGTTTGCCAATACCACCAGCGTGTTCTCCAGCCCCGTGATGGCTGGTCCCAGTTAGTTTCTCGTGAAACTCTCACTAGGTACCCCATCCAGCCTGTACTGGGCCATTATAGACACTGGTAGCAAGCTCATATGGGCAACATGCTGCCATTGTGACAACTGCCCGTCAAAACACCAATGTTTGATCCACTTCAGTCATCCACCTACAAGAACCAGAGATGCTCCACCAGCTTTTGCATGGAATTGCTTGACCATCGTTGCACCAGCGCCAACTTTGCTGGTTCAGATATTCCTATGGAGACAATTCCAAAGTAGAAGGGGTCCTAGCCTCCGAGATACTCCTGTTTGACAATGGTGCCGACACCATCAAGGATGAAGGAATTGTCTTTGGTTGTGTTCATCATGAAGATAATCCTGATTCTGCCCTGCGTAAAGTTCCTGGCCTTGTTGGCCTTGGCCGTGGTCCTCTCTCTCTTGTTAAACAGATTGGCTTTTCCATTGATGACAAAATTGCTTACTGTCTTCCTCCATATAGCAATGAAAACAATTCCGTGGGACAGCTCAAATTCAGCGAGGACACAGAGTTTTCAGGCACAGAAGAGGTTCAAGAGACGCCGATGGCATCAGATGGTGGTGAAGGCAGCTTTTATGTGCTCATCCTGACAGACATAAGTGTCGGGAACAGCAGACTCAACATACAATTTGGTGGTGCATAGACGACTGCATTGTTGGGAGATGCCAGATCGATCATCATAGACTTGGGTACCAGCCTGACTTTTCTTGCCAAAGATGTGTACGGTCAAGTGGCAAATGCAGTGGCTAATGTCATAAACCGTGAACACTTCTATCCTCCTAAGCAAGATTTGCTGTGTTACCATGTAGAGAACAATGGTGATCCATATGAAGGGTTGCCGGAGATGACCTTTCATTTCACTAATGCAGAGTGGAAGCTGCCACCTTCAAATATCTTTGGAATGTTTAGAAGTGGAATCACCTGCTTAGCCACTAAAGATGGAGAGATGCCCATCTTTGGGAATATTGCGAAGCAAAACATGCATGTCAAGTATGATCTGGGCAACAGACTGCTTTCTTTTGCACCAACTGAATGTACACAGGGCTAAGGTCCAGCCATAAAAAAAGTCCAACACGTAGAAATGAATTGTTTATTGTAGGAAAAAAAGTTCTAGACTTTTGTCACCTATAAGTTAGAATCTTAGAAATGACACATTTTGTATATTGTTCATTGTGTGTTTCTGGTTATTGCACGTTCAACTCTCCCCCTCCCCTTCTTGTGGATCTAAAAGTTAGAATCTTAGAAATGACACATTTTGTATATCTTTCATTATCTTTTCTCTTAGTCTGACCACATTTGATCGTTTTGAGGTTTTTTTCTGTGTGAAACTGACAAGTCTTATAATAATGCCATGTTAATTTATTTCAAATATGAGGTTGATGTTTTATTTTATTTGACTTCAAAGGTGGTGTTGCAAGGAACAATAGAGGGCATCTTAGATTATCTTCAAAGGGCAGGGTGGATACATATAAGGTAGTTTGGCAGTATTTGCTACACTTTTTTTACACACGAGTCCTAATTTTACGTTTGGTTTCTTCAGAGTTATCAAAGACTCAAAGGTGACATATTATTTGAAGTGATAATGTCGTACACATTTACATTAGTTCTCTATTAACTATTTATCTACGTATTTATATCTATCTTTTAATGCATGTTTATTTATATTTTTATACACATGCTATCTTGCATATGCTATGGTGGTCATCCTCCATAATGTCTCTACCATCTTTTACGAGTCACTTTTCTGATAGTGTGTCTTGTAAGTAATAGCTAAGTCAAAGAGAATATCAAATGTTTTTAGTAGGTGCAGCTACAAAGCATTCTACATTTCAAGCATGCATTTTTACCATAGCTTCTACTCGTTTTGTTTTGGATATTATTTTATTGATTAATTTCTCTAGGTCTTTTGAAAATGGGTGCAGTAGATTGTGGCTAACCTATGTAATCTTATAACTCTCTCTAACGATCTATATTCAGCTATTCAATATGGTTTCAAATCTGATATTTGGTCTCTTCTCTCTCTCGTTTTTTCCATGATGGCCAATATTTTTGTATGATAATTGTACTAATTTTTTTAGTATAAGTTTCGGATATGGTTTGCAAATTGCTTATATGAGATGGCTGCATATCGTCCAGGATTCAAAGCTTTTTGTAAGACCTATTTTGTTTTGATCCATTCCACATACTTTATATGCATGAATATATTTATTTTTTTTTTTTTTTTTTTTTTTTTTTTTTTTTTTTTTTTTTTTTTTTTTTTTTTTTTTTTTTGATATTCAATACTTTATTATGCATGAATATCATTTATTTGGACAATCAATACTCTAAGAACATCTGAGTCATCTCATCAGATCTGAACTAGTTAGGGTCCTATCAGGCACTACAGATGTGGATGTCAGCAAGGAGCAGAGAGTTATTCAAGATCTAGACTCGATGGGCATGATTGATTCATAGAAGCTTGTCCTTTCTAAGGTGCATGCTAGATTAGTTTCTTCCTCTTGTAGAAGCTTTCTATCGATTGAGGCTGGTTAGTTTCTTTGTGCTGAAAACTGATCTATTCTTTGATCTTGGATCTTGTAGGCAGAAGTTGATTTATGACTTTGTACTTTTTGATATGCCACCTTATACTGAACAACTTCAAGGCCTTCCTCCTGCAACACATGGGTAAGATGATTATTTAGTCTCACTACTATGTAGCACTGGTATGGATTTTCAAATTTACATTGATTTGTCAAGTTTTTCTCAACACGGGTACGTCATTGGATAAAAGCTGGGAATGACCAGTCCGTGCACTTCTAAAATGCGGCAGGTGATCTGAGGCTAGCAAAACGTTTTTGGCAACACTGCAAAGGGCAAGGACGAGTATTGGTCTTTTGCGAGTTGGCAATAAACTTATTTGCAATGACAAAAGGCATTGCCAATAGCTTGTCTTTATTGTTGTGGTTGTATTTGTTTCACTGGGGACCAGATCAGGTCGAAACTCCCCCCGTCTGACCTTAAATCTATCATTTTTAATATACGTGGATTTAAGTTCCATGCTACATAAATCTTTGGTTTGTTTAAGCTGAGGATCTTTTAAAGCTTACCTTTTAATGCCACAACGAACTATCAAACACAACTTAAAGTACAAAGGAGGATCAAACCAATCTCTCAAACCATCCGGACATAAGTACACCATCACAATTTTCTTTGTCACTTTCGATGCAAACTCTGCTGGGAGTTACGCTGCCATCCCTTTTAGTAGAAAGAATAAGTAATGAATCTACATCAAAGAGTAACTTTGTCAATATTACTTGACCATCCCCTTCCTGACGATCGGGGTGCCCACGCACTATTTTCTTTGTCTTTATATGTTTTTTTTATCAATATTCTATTGATAATGTTTTTGTTTTTTTCAACTTCAGCAGTACATTATAATAACCTTCGTACATGTTTGCAAAATAATATACTTTGTTATTTTTTTGAAATTTATATTTATCAGTTTGATCTAATTTTATGAAAATGTTTTTGACGGTGATTAATTTGCGGGGCCGGAGAAAAGAAAATGTGGATGAAGTTGGTGCTATGACTACCAAAGCAAGAGGTAGCTTGATGACAAAATCATGAAATGTCTGATAATTAATTGATATAATTCTCTTTCCAAATCTTAAACGAAAAAAATATGGTATCAATTAAACATTGGCATTATTTGGGTCAAATGACTTACAAATTAATAAAGTGCTTATTTTGTAATTAATGATAGCTGGGCCCAATACCATTCGGCCGACCTTGTATTTCTTTAAGACAGAACCAATTAAAATTAAAATATAGAGATCTTCCCTAGTGACAGAGCCTATTATGTATAAGGAGGCACCCACAATTGCAGGTTCATTCAAATTCAACTGAATTATCCTTGTGCGATGGTAAGTCCCATGGTGGAGCTACATGATGGCAGGTGCCGCACAAACTTTAGTTATGTTCATGTTAATAACTTCATACATTTCAGGCAGCTACTTCTGCAGTATAATTAAAAACCGCTTTCAAAAGACCGTGCTCAAACAACTGATCAATGCAAATGCACTGTTATGGTTTTTATCCACACAAAACAAAAAAATAGCTGATTTCAATTCCTTTATATATATATATATATATATATATATTTATATATATTTATATATATATATATATATGTATATTTATATATATATATATATATATATTTATATATATGAACATATGTTGTACTTGTAAGTTTTAGTTACCAGAAATTAATTGTATCGGTTCGTCTTAATTGGATGCAAGGGCCAGTTAAAGGAGAAAAATTCGGCCGACTTTTCTTTGAATCCCAGGAATGACTTTTCTTGAACGACAATGACATGCTTTCAGTTTCCAGCTGACCTGGTCAGATCGAGAGCAATGAGCTATACTAGTGCAAGGATGGAACTTGGAAGCACTATGTATGCCAGTTGAAGGACATTTGACTCTACTCACATGGGCATGTGCATTATGGAAAGCTGGATCTAAAATTAGTGTCTTATATGGTCTTATGCATGAAAAATTATGCATATGGGTGCTTAATAACCAAAATAACAAGTCTAAGTAAAACAAAAAAAGACTTTTATATGGAAAAAAATGGTTTATAAAACAGTAAATATTCCAAAATATACACTTCTTTATAAAAAGAAATAAAAAATACTCCAACCCTGCACCGACCTAAACGATCCAATATCATTGGACATGCGTAGGGGTGTAGAAAGGGAGGCCCAGGCAATCGCCGAAAAGAACTCTTGGGACTAGGAATAAGATTATTTAATAAAATATAGAACTCTGCATGCCAATTATAATTTGATCAAATATCGGGCCGGTAACAAACTGGTACGATTCAAATAGGTTGATCCAAACCAATTTTCACAGATAAAATGAAAAAAAAAATTATAAAACGGATGACAAGAAAGCACCAAATTACAAATTAAGAACAGCAAAGAAACGACAATAGAAGCAAAAAAGAGGACTGAGAAAGACAAAGGATGTCTAGATGGCAATGAGCTAACAACAACCAAAAGGTCGAACCCTCTTCTGAGGACAAGAGTTCAACTTCAAACATATAGAGAGAACAAGCCCCAGCCCTGATGTCAAGATTGTTCCAGCTAAGTTTTGATTCTTTTAACCTAGCAGAGGGTTCGCCACCACCAAAAAATTTTCGGTTAATAATATTGGTGGGTCTTGCATGTAAAACCAAGTGCTTCTCAACCCAATCTGGAACCTTTCACAGTCTTAAGATTGGATAAAATTCACCCAGTGCGTGACTTTTGTTGATATAAGACATTGCTAGTGGCCATACAATGCCTGCTAATAAAAAAGACCTCATCCTTTTTTCTTGAGAAAGAACACCCAACTCATCCATGATTTGTCATCTTTTAACAGGAGAAAGTATCTGAAAATAAAGTTGGAAACAGCAGGAGCCGGGCCCCATACATCAGCCTGAGCCAAGTTGAAGCAATATTGGCTTTTTATTTCAGATTCAGGAAATGATTGTCCAGTCATCTTTGCATAATTGCATGTCTCACATACTGGAAAATTGTAGACGAGCTTAAGAAACACAGTTTTGAGAATTAGATCAGACAAATGTCCCAACCTATAGTGCCATAGGAGTGATTCTTCATTCTTCTTGTCAGCTGGAAGTGCCTTGTTTGTGTTCAAGTTAATGTAGTAGATAGTGCTCATCTCTCTCATAACCATCACCAAGCCTCTTCCGGGTTTCTGGTCCAGGAGAATGACCTTCTACTTGGAGAAAATATTCAGAAATTTCTGTAACATAGAGCTGTGCTAGATTTGTTAACAATGATAAGATCTATGGAATGGATACGATCAGGATCAGTTACAAAGGACAGGGTACGGTTTCCAAAACTCAAGAGCTATCCAAAACTGACCAATCATCTCTAAATGAGAAGGAAATCATTTCCCCTATCTTCTCCTGTAATTCTGCCCAAATCTGTCGTGTAAATCAAGATCCTAAAATCAAGAATCTAAATTGTATAAAGTGACTATAAATATTTGTACTCTCTCTGTGTGGTTATTGAATAGAAGAGAGAATGTTTGTGTGGATGTAGGCTGATTTTAGCCGAACCACGTTACACCTGTGTGTTCATCTTTTCTTTTAACTTTGTATCAGAGCCTGCAATTGCTTTCACCGTGGTCTTCCGTATCCTGCATCTTTGTAGAGCCACGCTTCACCTATCTGGTGCACAACCATTGTTTGATGCCGGCACCATCGTTTTCCAGCCACTCTCTCTGCTGCGTCTCATGTTCCTCTTCCTACTTCCATAGTTTTTTGCGTAACAAGGGAAACCACAGAGGAGCATGCGGTTTCATGCTCTTTTTTTTTGTGGTGAGCAAGTGAAAGCCACCAAGGCCTTCACTGAGGAGTGTGCTGCTTCCTGTCTTCACCGAGGAGCGCACTGTTTCACCAAGGAGCATGCTGCTCCTTTTAGTGTTTGAACAAGGGTGTGGCACCGAGTGTGTTGTTTTTTGCCTTCATTGAGGCATGTGCCTTCCTTTTGGAGTGTGTTGTTCCCTGCCTTCAGCTGGGCACGTGCCTCCTTTTTGTCTAAGGAAGGCCACGCTCTTTCCAGCCTTCACCGAGGAGCATGCTGTTGACTTCTTTTTCTGTCTCTCAACAAGGGAAGGTCACGCTGTTTGCAGCCCTCACCAAGGGGCGTGCTGTTTCCTTTTGTGTTCACCTGTTCATCGAGGAGTGTGCTAACAAGGGAGATCCACCGAGGCCTATCTGCCCCTTCAGTCACCCGATCTGCCTCCTCAGTCACCTTTTTTGTTTATCAGACTCAAATCGTATTGACCGTGCTCGTCGGCTGTTGATTGAACGAGGGAGAAATTTCTAGTATAATATGGCTGCATTTTCCTCTTCTAACTCTCCTTGCACTCAACATGGGATACCATAAATCATAAGCAGTATGCCTCACAAAATAATCTTCATATTATGCAGTTGAAAAGAGAATTACAAAACATAAAACAGGGAGGAATGTCTATGACTGAATACCTTCAACATATTAGTTTCTTACATGATTCTCTTAGCAGATTGCAACACTTTGTCCCAAATACAGACCATGTTCTCTATACCTTGAATGGACTGAATTCTGAATATGAATCTTTTATTACCACGGTTATTGCATTCAAAGATCTGCCTTCATGGTCTGAATTATATGATATGTTAATTACTCTAGAGCGATGACTTGGAATGCTTTCTTCATCCCAGATGACTCAGGTTGAAGCCACTGGCACTGCCTTTATTGCTGAACAAGGGCATGGGCATGCTTCTATTACTGACCAAGGGCGTGGGCATGCTTTTATTATTGACCAAGGGCATGGGCATGGCAACTATAATGTGGTAGGGGTAGAGGCCGTAATGGAGGAAGAGGAAACTATGGAAAAAATAATAATACTAACAAATCTAGCCAAGGAGTAACTTGTCAATATTTTGGCAGAAGAAATCATACAGCTCGACAATGTTATGATATTCCAAAGGCATTTATGGCCATGGCACTCAACATGGGAAAATCTGATAATGCATCTAGTAGCCGAGAAAATGTTAGCAATACTCAAGACTCAGCCTGGTATCCAGACGCAGGTGCCTCCCACCATGTGACAAATTCAGAACAAGATATGCAAGGTAAATTTCCCTACCATGGTTCTAATTCTATTATAGTTGGCAATGGTAGTAAGATGCAAATTAAAAATATAGGGAATGTGTACCAAACTACCAAGACGTGATCCTTTGTTTTGAAAAATGTGTTGGATGCTCCTAAAGCGCACAAGAATCTTATGTCAATAGCAAGGTTTACCAAAGACAACAAATGCTCTATTGAATTTTCCTCTAATGGTTTTATTGTTAATTATTGTTAAGAATACGCAGACAGGCCAGATTCTTCACACAGGGCCGCTAGAGAAAGGAGGACTCTATAGATGGACGAGAGAAAGGAAGGACTCTACTAGCAATCCTATCAGTATTGGAGATGACGATCAATAAAAGATTGCTAATACTTCTTTGGTTTCTCAAAATTCTTACTCAGTCATTTAGTTATGGCATTTGCGTCTAGGACATGCTCACTTTCAGTTATTAAACTCGTTGAAAGTTGCTGGTTTAATTACTGTTGATGACAGACATAAATTAGATTTTTGTTCTTCATGTGTGCTTGGAAAAATGCATAAAATTCATTTTCCTAAAGCTGAGTTTCATGCGACCAAACCTCTTGAAGTGTTACATGTTGATGCACCATGTACTTCACGAGAAGGGTACATGTATTATTTCTTAATGGTTGATGACTACTCTCACTTCTCATGGATCTTTCCCTTGTCAAAGAAAAGTGATATGCTTCCATGTTTTAAAACCTTTTTAAGCATAGTAGAGCATCAACTTGAAACAAAAATGAAAATTTTCCATTCAGATGGAGGAAGAGAATTCATGAGCAAAGAATTTAGCACATTTCTTAAAAATCGAGGTATTCGTCGATGGATAACATGCCCTTACACATCCCAGTAGAACGAGATAGTAGAAAGAAAGCATAGGCATCTAGTGGAAATGGGACTCACCATGATTATTCATGCCAATATGCCACAAAAATTTTGGTTTGATGCTTTTAAAACTGCTGTTCATCTTATTAACAGGTTGCCTACTGCAGACTTGCAAATGATGCCGTATGAGAAGCTCTTACATGAAGTTCCCAAATATAGTCATCTAAGGACCTTTGGTTGTACCGTCTATCCATTGAATGGACCTAGACATGCTTCAAAACTAGAACCCAAAGCTCAAACCTGCGTCTTCATTGGGTATGGAAGCTGTCATAAAGGCTGTGTTTGTTACAATCCAATCTCTAATCGTGTCATCATATCTAGACATGTTATTTTTGACGAAAGAAATTTTTTATACTCTCATTGTGGTCCCTCTTTTACTCCCTCAAACATTTCAAGTTAGCTAAGGTCATCATCCAGATCTGAATGTATTAAGCCTAGACCTATTGATAAGCTAAAAGAGAGTTTACCTCTTATTGTGTTGCCTAGAATCATTCCAAGTTCCTCAAGGTCCTCAGCAGTTCAAACTGGTTCCAATCACTTTTATGTGCACATACCATCAATTTCAGCATACTTAGACCTTCATGGAACTAAGTACAAGGGTGTCACAGTGTGCTTAATATCGCTACATTATGAAAATAGTACCGCATTATCTATATTCACAAACAGCTCATGTATTACCCTAAAAATACCCATTTATTTTTCTGCACACTGGTAATTACACCTCATACATGCATACATATATTTATTTTTAGGCAATCAGAGATGTCTAAGACTAAGAGTGTTGTGTATCATTTCCAGAATATAACACTTCACACATCTATTCATATCTAGGCACGTAAATACATAGATTCGCTACTATAACAGGCATATATATATATATATATATATATATATATATATATATATATATATAATATATATATATATATATATATATATATTTACAAGCAACAAATGTACAAGGGCTACATGCTGCACTCATAGCTGAGTATTCCCATACCTTATTGCTCTATGCTGCAATCAATTAAGTCCGCCATGAGGGCTGCATTCCAAGGCAGTGTAGCATGATTTCCTTGCAAAACATGCATTACATGTATAATTTCAGCCCCACCAAGTAGAATTCTCCTTGCTTTACATATATATATATACCTACCTATATAGATTATTTATAAAAGAAACTATATAACACTTACCAGGGTCTCTCTAACTCTACAGCCCCTGATTTTTATTGTCAGCACCCTAGCTCCTTGGCGTTCTTGATCCTCCAAGCAGCGGATAACAGTCACGTGGACCAGTGCCTCTTTGCTCTTGATCTTCACCCCAAGTTGCAGGAAAACAAGGGTTAGCTCTCACTTTTTCCTAATTTCTAACTGCTGGAACCCTTCCCCCTATGGCTGCAGCAAATGGGAACGTGAGGTATGGGGTTAAATAAGGCCAATACATGGCGAGCAACACCCCCAAATGATTTTTCTTAGGAAGGCTTCTCAGCTGCACTCAATCATCTTTTAGTTTCTTTTAATATTTTCAGTTACCACTTCTACCTAGGTATATATTTGGTAACCCATTCATTTCTTTCCATGACTGCCCCCTTTATCATATAGTTGACAGTTTCAACTATTTTTATCAGTTATTGAATCTACCAATTATAGCCTATACTCTTATTAAAATTTTTGTGATAATAAAGAAAAAGAAAAAGAAAAACGTGGGCATTACAGCAACCATCCGGTTTGAGCCGAAAGTATTGGTTAGAAGGCGATCAGTTCTCAGAGATGATGTTAGCGACCATCAGTTTGTTTGATCAACTTTCAAAGGTCGCGAGTTATAATGAAAAATTCAGCTTTTGGTATTGTTTTGGCTGCAAGAATGATATGTATAGAGGGATAAAATTTTGATATAGAAAGCATATTTAGATGGGTGCTTTGTAATGTTAGAGGTGCTTTCCTTCCAGTTTTCACTTTTCACCTGTTCAAATCAACCTTAGGCATGAAATATATTGGATCTTATAGATATATAGCCCTCCACGTACATCATTAAAAGGATCTCAAATGCCCACCTAAGCAAGAAATTAAATCTAAGGTCACCTACTTCTTTAGAGAGAGCTTTGCCGTTGACCATCAGTGTCGAAAACTCAAGCCGCATCGATTGAAGAAATTGACAAGCGACATCCCATGACAACGCTGGTGGCTAAAGTTCAGTTTCTCCTCCTCCACCAACCCCCTCTCCTCTTTCTTCTTCTTCGGTCACTTGAATCTGTGGAACTGGTCAATGCCCGATATGAGATATGAGAACGAGTTGCTGCACACTTCTGTGGATCCACAAGTATACAGTATCATAGGAAAAAAGATGAAGGTTGGGTTACTTCTGAATTTTTCAGTGACGTACTATGTCTATTTTACACTTTTTAATTTTTTCATAACCTTTTTTTACCCTTTTAAAATGTTCCTTTTCTACTATAAACAGGGATATTTTGGTCATTATGTACCCATATACACAATTTTTTTACATATAACCTGTTTTGACAACCCGTTTCTACAGGTTATATGTATGTATATAATCAATCTTCTTAGTCATCTTTTTCTTACAAGATATATCTTCTTTACATAGAGTACCCTCTTGGACCGGACACTCTTTTTCGCTACGACTGTGTAATTAATGCAAATCTGTTCGTGTTGGCCCATGTCCACCCGAACTCAGATGAACACTCTCCACTCATTGCTCTCATCATGAGCAACTGTCATCACCCTCTTTCTCTCTCTCTCTCTCTCGCTCTCTCTGATTTGGCCTGATTTGTTTTTTTATTCTGAAACAGCCCTTAAGGTGGAAAGATTAACGAAGATGTGGACTGCAAAAGAGTCATGCATGGAATATTCATCTGCCAGATTTTTCTTTCTTTGACAAGTAAGCTAAACCATGTTGTTAGAGGTGAACACATGCATGAGGTCTCTGTGCATCACCTAGAAGAACGCCTCAAAGCATCTGAGTGATGCATCATTGACCTAATTAAGGTGTGTGGCATGACGACCTAATTAAGGTGTGCGGCGTATATACATATATATATATAATATATATATATATCTGTGTGTGTGTGTGTGTGCATGTGTGTGTGTGTGTGTGTGTGTGTGTGTGTGTGTGTGTGTGTGTGTGTGGTGTGTGTTATTGAAATCGGGAGCTATTTTTGTTTATGAATGGTTATTTGTATCATTAAAAACTGCAGTAAAAGTTGTATTCCATTATTTAAAACCATGGTCAAGCAACTGATCGTTGCAAATGCATCTTTTGATGGATTCGAGGTGACAATGACCTAGAAGACGTTGCTAGGTTGTTGCATTTGAGAACTCACGGAAAACTCGTGCTGGGGATATCCAGCTACAGCTTGATAGGGAAGAGCAGCGACCTTTTAGGGTTGACTGATTTGGAGTTTAAGAAAGCTGTGGCATATAGAGAAAAGTCGACGTCATTAATTGTTTTAGAGTTACAAAATAAATGGAGACATGCAAAACATGATGTAACTTCACAAGAAATGGACCAAGTATTGAGGTCTTTTCATGTATGACTGTCAAAGCTAGTGCTATCTGGATGATAAAATCATGAAATATTGGGCTGAGAACGAACTGGTACAATTCAAATAGGTTGATTCAAACCAATTTTCGCATGCAAAATGAAAAAAAAAAGTAAAATAGATGACAAGAAAACACCAAAGTACAAATTAAGAACAGCAAAGAAACAACAATACATTCTTTGTCTTTCTCCTGGCCTTGCTTGTCTTCAACTTAGTTGGCCCGAGAGAGTTTAATTGTTGTTGGTGGTGGCCTTGTTTGTCTTTGATTTAGTTGATGTAGTAGAGCCCATGTATCTCTTTCGTATCCATAACCAAATCCTCCTTTGGGTTTTCTGCAGAAAATAATGTGACAATCAAGATATTTTGGTTACTTTGCTAACCGATGGCTATTAGGAAATTTCCGTAACATAGAGCAGTGCTAGATTTGTCAACAAGAGGAAAATGCTAATTCCTTTAAACTAAAGTTGTAGATCCATGTGCCATCTGTATTTGAAGTTGGCATACATGGTTTTGTATTTTCTGGGGAAGATTTGGATCATTCCCAATTAAGTGTTCTTTCCTAAAGCTCATTTCGTTTTCCACCACTTATTCAAACCCTAAGAATGGAGCTTTTACTATCCTGAGGATTTCTGGCTGTCGATTGGTTCCTCTTTCTTCTCTGCTGCTTCTATTTTCTTTTGTTTCGTCCTTTTTTTTTAAGTTGTACTGTGGCTCATTACTCTTTGGATGTTTTAGTTCATTTAATACAAACTCTCTCTCTCTCTCTCTCTGTGTGCAGTCATATATATGATATATAAATAACATACCACTTAGATAAGGGACAGAAGTGGGCTATTAAAATTCCTTTTCTTTATAATTTAGCACTATCTTAAAATATATTGGGGATAAACATACATTAAGTTAGTTATTTTTTATTTTATTAATATACCATAATAATTAAAAAAGGAATGGCACTTATAACATCAAAATTTTAATATTAGAAAAAATACTTTTTTTTATAAAAGTAATTTGAACATAAACATTGTTTAGATTAAATTAGTGTTTATAATGAAGACATTAGGAGATTCATATTTTGTTCAGAACACTTTTTAACACAAATATAAGAGGTCTGTTGGTTTTTGTTTGTGATCGAAGTAGTGTGTGTGTGTGTATATATATATAATGTAAGAGGTCTGTTGGATTTTGTTTGTGATCCAAGTAGGGTGTGTGTGTGTGTGTATATATATATATATATTATATATATATTGTAAGAGGTCTGTTGGTTTTTGTTTGTGATGAAGTAGTGTGTGTGTGTGTATATAATATATATATATATATTGAATGGTGAACTGACTTTTTAGAGTTATTCAGCCATCTAATCACGGTTGTCCGATCTAACTTGATAGATAGTTAGGAGAAAAATAAAGAGAAAAAAGTGATATGTATTTTCATTATAAATTATTAGTTATACACACACACATTATATATATATATATATATATATATATATATATATATATAATTTTCAATGACAGTGCTATCTCTTTTATAACAAAAAATATTGAGAAAAGTCTTATCAATGTAAATTATTTGTTTCTATTCAACGGGTGGTTCCCTCTTTTTTGAATTCTCCACCACTAAAAGTGAAGTGTGGTGGAAGAAAGAAATAAAGTGACAGCTCCACGCGTTTTGAGTTCTTATGCACGTCTAGAGAGAGGGAGAGAGAGAGGGGGGGGGAGGGAGAGCAAACAGAAAGATGGAATTCCTTCCGGCATCAGCTAGTGACGATCGGCAACCATGAAGTTCATGAGGACCGTGGTGTAGGTACTGTGAATAGCTTTAAAATAGGGAAGGGAAGCTGGTCGATCATGGCAGGGCGTCTTTCAGATGTGGTTTCATTAGCATATGTGTTTTCTATAGGCTTTTGTGGTGATGCTGCTTTGTGTTGAAGTCGGTGATATACATGAGAGACTTCCTTCATAAAAAAGGTCGAAAAGTTGCGGAAACTTGTTCTTCTGCTTGAAGACCATATAATTAGACTGTCAATTGCTTCTGATGTAACAGATTTGGATTTTTCTTGTTGCCATGGTATTCATAATTCCTGTCTTCGATAGCCACCATATTGCCATGGGAAGCACAATCTACCAACTTCACATAAGTATTTTGATTCGAGCCTTTCTATTCCACCTCTAAGTCTGCGTCTTTCCCACCAAGACAGGAACTTTAATATCAACGATGTCATATCATGTAAATTAATGGTTTCTATTCAACAGGGTCGTTCCTCTCTTTTTTACTTGTCTACCACTGAAAGTGAAAGTGTGGTGGAAGAAAGAAACAAAGTAAGAGCTCCATGACCTTTGACTTCTCTTGCATGAAGAGAGCGAGGAGAGAGAGAGAGAGAGAGAGAGAGAGAGAGAGATGGCTATTACATGTTTTGTTCTTATTTTAAATAGTAGTCTGTGCTGGCGAGTGGAAAAGAGAGATGAGTCCGACAAATCCTAAGATCAGTTTTAACAAAAGAACTGAAGTATGCAACTTTAGTTTGAAAGCGGAGAGCGCTTCGGGACGTAATGGATCCTTCAGGTCCCTTTTTCAACAATACCGAGGAGTAACCAGTCATTACATGATCAAGATGGTTGAAGTTTTCTTGGGAATAAGATGAATGGTGAAGAAGTTTAACAACACTGTGATTGTTCTGATTCTCAAGATAGAAGGAGCTACAAGTGTACACCAGTAGCAACCTATTTCCCCATGTAACTTCTTGTATAAAGTCATTTCAAACGTGCTGGCTCTTAGAGAGGCTTTAGGCAACACAATCCCAATTGTTAAATAATTTTTTCGTTGACCTATTATAGCACCTGTTTGGATGGAGAGAAAGTAGGATAAAAGGAAAAGAATGGAAAGGGAAAGAAAGGATTTTGGAAGAAAAGGAGAGGAAAGAAAATAGAATGAAACAAATTGTTATAAAAGCTTGTTTGAATAGAAAGAAAAAGAATTGTTCAAACTATTTTGTTTAGACTACACAAAGGAAAAGAAAGAAATAATTTAAGTTGGTTTACAATAATACCCCAAAGACTCTAGAACTTATTATGCAAGTAAAATATTTTTGATTTAGTTATACGGCTGGATTCCAAGGGTCGCATGTCAATCTTTAAAAACCTATTTTATATGTAGCATAATGTTTATATATATATATATATATATATATATATATATATATATATATGAAACTTTAGCAATAGAGGACTTATGTAAAAGGCCAAGCAAACCAAAAATGTCTATGACCTCAGGGTTTATCTACGCAACCATTAGCATGTGTGAAGGCCTTCATCCAAGTAATCCATTTATTTCTTGCTTCATATTAATAGGAATCCTTGATAACTTGATAAGATATAATAATGCTTTCCATAAATTATTTCTTGCCATTCATACTTGCATCTCATCAATCATTTCCAATTTTGATTGCAAATTGAAAATGTCATGCTATCGTTTAACTAGTGACACCACCAGTGGCAGAGCTAGAAATTTCTGATTGAGGGGCACTCTGTTTAGTTTTAAACTTGAAGGGTCACTCATATGTAAAAGAAAAAAAAAAGAAACAATAAAAGTCAATTATGTTTACATATGTAAATAAGGCAAAATTTGTAGGCTGGTGTGGGTAATTGCCCACACCAGCTACAATGTAACTCTGCCACTGGAGACCATCAGATTACCTCTTCATGTTTCACCACATGGCACTTGTATTTGTCATTCGTCATGCAATAAAAATATTTTGGAGATGAATATTTCAATTAGTTTGACTATCTTGGAAGGCTTGAAGTGAATTGTGGCTGCTGGAAGAAAGGAACATGCTTTTGAGAGTGACTCTAGCACCATTAGTAGCCATTCTTTGGAATTTGCAATTTCTTTTGAATTTTGACAATGATGCTCTGAGCAGCAGTGATCATCTGAGGAATTTGATGTGAAAGGATGGAGGCCTCATTGTGGCCTACTCCTTTTGAACATTGAAGAAGGTGAGCCTGCATATGCTGGTGAGGACATTCCACTTGAAGGGGATGAAATCAATGAAGCAAAATGAGTTTGAATATTATAATGAAGATGAAGAAGGTGAATAGATAGGTTGCATATTATAAATGTTTGATAATATGATGTAAAAGCAGTAAAAAGTTTATTGTAAAAGTCTTTAAGACCTCAAATTTTATCATGGTTATCATGTCTTACCATTATTATGTCTGTAGATGAAGATTTGTGAATTTTTATTATGTGTGTAACATTGTGATGAGTTGTTTTATATAGGAAACATTTTTCTTGGTTTTATCAGAATTTATTGCTATTTTTTCTTTTTTAATTGTGAATGCATTACAAAAATAAATTTACAATATGTTACCATACATATATAGGTTAGCCTGATCGATAAGTGATACGATACCGCTTTTACAATATTGTTTCTTTCTTCAAATTAAGTTTCCTACAGTTTCAAGTATTGTCTTATGAGATTGAACAATGACCAGGTGGCCAAATTTGTTCAACAGAATTAAGAGCCTCAAGTGCAGTTGTCTAGGAGTTGCTAATGGGAATATATATACATATATATGAGTGTGTGTGTCTGTGTGTTGAAATTAGGCAGCTATTTCTGTGCTCGGATGGTTATTTTGTATTGTTAAAAACTGCCATAAAAGTTGGATTCCATAATTGAAAACCATGGTCAAGCAATTGATCGTTGCAAATGCATATTTTGCGATGTTTTTTATTGACACCAAACAAAAAATAACCATCCAGCCGTGGAGGTTCATCTTTGAATCACTTGAATATTTAGAAATGATCGCGCCAATCCATTGTTAATCACCCATTTTAATTACCCTTAAACATGTTTAAAGTATGATGACATTCGTTTATTTTCCAGTCAACCTTGTACAATAGATGGATCATATGAATATCCCATCAAAGGATGTAGGATAGCCCAGCAAAGCAAAATTACTATGATCTTTCAAAAAATTGATTCCTCATGACATGAATAATTTCACGCTAGCCCGCCAAATTGTGATCTCAGCCCCTTCTTTAGTGGTGGAGCGAAGACTTTTTGGCTGAAGGGCACGTGAGTCACCGACCTGGGTCTGATGTGGGGACTATGATGTGACAGCAACTAGGTCCAGCATCGTCGCAACAATACTGATGTGGGGCAATGGTGCACAGCAACCCACACTTCGCTTCAATACTTCCCTTTTTACAGCATGTTCACCGCTTATTGTTGTTACCAAAGAATACGTTAAGATATCTCTCTTATTGATCAAATGGTGATTGGAATTCTTCAACACAAGAATATTCAAATGCTATTACTTAAAATTGCTTGGATTGTGGAGAAGGGTGCAGAAAACACAAAAAGTTGCATGCAATCCCCGGTAAATGACGCAAGAACTTGTTACATCACTAGCTAATGTCACCAGCCACCGCAAGTCCCCTGGAAAAATGTTCCAATCTTGGTGTCTATAAGTTATGACATAGAAAGTGGATTAATTACTGTCATTTGTATATTTAATTACCTATTTGATGTCTCATGAATAGAACGAGGGGCTCCCTCGACAGTTTCCGAACGCAAAAAATCTATTTGATTTCACAAGCAGTGGCTGCCGGAAGTTCATGCAGCGCAATTACATTATTATACAAGAATTTCTGTTAGGTACTGGAAAACCATATATTTTAAACTTAGAACATGGTAACTCCTCAACTTGATTGCAAGGTAAGCTAAGCAAGGTTATAATCAATCACCAAAATATGGAGTACATCACTAACTTGTGGAGTTTGGTGCATGTTGGATGGAGAGTCTATGCTTCACACCTTCAAACTAAGCAGAGCCAAAAATCACCAAAATGGTTTTCAGCTAGAGATCAAGCTGAAGAAAAATAGAACCCTAAAGGGGTAGTGGCAAAGCCAAATTTCTGACTGGGGGGTAGTATTAGTTTAACTTTCAACTTTAAGGTATATAAAAAAAATTTAAAAAAAGAAGTATCAATGACTGGTACAGGAAATTGCTTACAAAACCCGCAATGAGGCTCCACTACTGTTAAGGAGTCATTCGGCAGCAGGGACACTCGTCAGTTTTCATAATAAGAACAACCCCTAAATAGGTAGGCAAAATGGGGGATGCTTAGCAGAAGTCTAACCGAGCATGAGTGACTATACACAATTTCCTGGATCTCTTTCCTCCAATGAAAAAGATTGAAAACCTGAAAGTGACAAAACAGAACACATAACAAATACGAAACATGAAGAAGAGAAAACATATCTATTTAGATGGGTGCTTTATGTTACTTCATGCCTAAGAAGGTGCGGTCCTTGCAGTTTTCACTTTTAACCTATACAAATCAGACCTTAGGCATGCAATATATTGGATCATATAGATATGTAGCCCTCCACATACGTCATCAAAAGTATATCAGATGCCCACTTAAGAAAGAAATTAAGTCGAAGATGTCTGAGAAAACTTGTTCCTATAGATGGATAAGCAAATGCTAGTCCATCAGTTCGAGAACAATTCCAGATTTTTTAAAGTTTTATCTCATCCACAGCATCACATCGATTGAGGAATCAACAAGCGATATCCCATGATAATGATGGTGGCCAAAGTGCAGTTTCTTCTCTCCACCGCCTGCAGACCCGAAGCCCCGATATGAGATTGAGTTGCATGCACATCCGAACTCACAAGTATGCAGTGGAAAAAAGATGGGGTTTTGATATGTTCAATTTTTTTAATAAAGAAATGTTTATTTTAGACTTTTTGACCTTTTCATAACCTTTTTCTACACTTTTAAAATGTTTCTTTTTTATTATATACAGAGAAAAAAAGATGGGGTTGGGGTACTTTGAATTTTTTAATAAAATGATGTTTATTTTAGACTTTTTAACTCTTTCATAATATCTTTCATATATATATATATATATTCCTCTTCTTTGAAGATATGTCTTTTCTGTAATACCTTTTCTTGGACCGGATACTCTCCTTTCATTATGGCTGTTACATTAATACAAATATGTTCGTGTTGTCCCATGTCCACCTGAACTCTAAACCCGGTTATATATGTGTCATACTAATGCAAAAAAAATTGAAAATAGTCCCAATTCACACCGAAAAAAAAAATTGGAAGACAAAAGTGGAAGTCAAAAAAAAAAAACTATAAAGGACATACCTTTTGAAAATTACTACAATGTCCCCTTACTCTTGGGTATGTATGTTGGGTACCCTTAATCGGGCACTAAACGCAATCTACCCTGAACTCAGCTGAATGCTCTCCACTCATGGCCTCTTCATGAGCAACTGTCACCACCCTTCTCTCTCCTCTCCTCTCTCTCTCTCTTTCTGATTCAGCCTGATTTGTTCTTTTATTTAAAACAGCTCTTAGGGATGGTGGAAAGATTAACGGACGATGTGGGCTATTAGAGAGAGAGACATGCATGGAATATTCTTGTGTCAGAATTCCATTGCATCCATGGGTCACATTTTCTTTCTTTGACAAGTAGCCTAAACCATTGCGTCCGGCGTTGTTAGCCGACATGAGGTCTATGTGCATGACCTAGAAGAACGCCTCAGTAGGAAACATATAAATATTAAACATCAATCAAGAAGAAGTTGCATGGTGGGTCCGGCCATCTGAAGAGCACGGCTGGACCGTCGATGGATTGAGCCCAGTTTCTTGGACTGGCCTGCCCTGATTGCGTTTTGAGAAATCTAGGACTTGTCAAACACGATGAGCAGCCATTGACTCCACAGTTTTTCCAAAGGAAAAGGAGCGACCTCATCGGTTCGCAGTTTGAATGGGTCGCCGCAAAACACAGTTACTCGTCGGTGGCGAAGCTAGATATTCAGTGCTGACAGGCTGGCCCTTCAGGAAATCAGTGGCCGAGGGATGCCATATACTAATCAGCAAAATAGCTACGGAGCTTTAGCAAGTAATCTAGTAATTTTTGTGTGCCGGTGTGGGCAATTGCCCAGACAAGCCCACATGTTCCTGCATCATTCTTGATAAATAGGAGTTGCCTATTGTGATACTTATCAATCCGCCTTAATGGTACTTTAATTCTTCATACTCTCACATTCTGTTTTTCCCTTGTAAAAGTTGGTTGGAATCAGCCGATTTGAATTGTAGGGGCTTGGCTTGGGTTGATCCAAAGTGTTATACAAATCGGCTAATATTTATTTATTTATTTATGTTTACTCAGAAGAAACTCTCTTCTTCATAAAACCACCAATGTGGACGTACTGTACATCGTTCAACTCGAATGTTGTTCTTGCCATGGTTTGCAGACAAGAGAAATAACAAACTAGAATGTGACAGCGGCCACAAGATTCAAACCTTGAATTCCTTGGATATGAACTGCCTTGCAGCCCAGTTGCCCTATGTGCCTTGAGGCAATCAGCCAATCTTTATTCAAGTGATTTGGAATGAAGCATGATTTATTCAATTCATCGCCAATCGCCCATTTTAAAAGACGCAGATGTGCTTACAGGTTTCTCATTTCCACTTGATTTTACAATTCATTCAGAGAAATTTCAAAAATATTGACAAAGTAGCTCCCAGCTTGATCTCACTCTCAACTGCGGGCCACACGGACTACAGTCCAGCATCTGCAGTTTGGCATGGTTGAGGAATGATCAATGACATCATTGGAGTTGGTCAAAGAGGGCATCTGCAGTTTAACCCAACCTGGGGACTCAAAGGGTTGGGTTAGGTCCGAGCAAGCTGGCTCTCACCTAAATGAATGTGGGTGAACCAGATCTGGAATAGCATTAGGCTGGACCAAGGCTTGACAAAGCCGTGCTTGGGCTACCAAAGCCTTTATTGGCAGTCCAAGCCTGTTCTGTTTATTTATTGGGCCTGGGCCTGACCATCAACTTCATGTTTATCTTGTACTCAACCCGATATCTATCCTTATTTGAAACTCTTCACTTTTCATTTTCTAATTTTTTGGAAACCATTGGGAATATGTCAAGAGTTTGTATGGGGTCGACTGCTGGCATCATGCCAAAGAATGTGGAAAAAAAAAGTATAAAGGTATGTATTTGGGCCAAGTCGAGCCCCCAATACACAACCCAGGCCAGCTATCCCAGCGAGTTTTTTATCTGGCCAGTAGGTCAAATGGTCCCAATTGTCCATCTGGTGCCTGGCCCAGTTCCTACCCTTAGAGTCAAGTCATAGTGTTTTGGCAGCATATATACAGGACTTTTGCTATGAAGTTCCCACTGATCTTGTGTGTGTGAGAGGTTTGCCATCATTGAGAACTTACTTTCAGCTAATTAATATTTTTGGGTGATGCATTTGAAAGAGGCCTCGCTTAAAACCGAACATGGAATCTTTTGCACCCTTTAGATATGATCAAAGTCATTTTGTGCATGAGTTTATAGTAATCTAATTAAAATATCATTAGACACCATACAATGGTGTTACTTAGTCTTCACCTATAAAAATTAAAACTACTTAAGATATTACTAGTACTTTTATATGGGAGAATTCTAGCATGTTGAATGCCCAGTGATGTTAGGTAATTAAAAAGTTAAAAATCTATGGTTGAAAGCACCACAAACTGTTGTTGAAATCACGATAAACTATTATAAAAACACACTACCAGAAACCATCAACCGTTGCTAATACCCCTATAGTATCTATATTTTAGCAAATAATGTTTTCTTTTGGGCTATATGACAATATCTAGCATCCGTCAAATTTGAATCCACACACACACACATATTCAAATTTGTCATTTCTTAGATCTTGTCTTATTACTAAAAATAAAGATCGGTCGCTAAAGCATGCGGCTGTATTAGCAACAGTGTAACAAATAGTGCTATTTATGGCACTTTTTAATGGTTTATGGGTTTATCAGTGACATATTTTAAATCTATTAGTCATCCAACATCCAGAAGATTAAAATGAATATATATATATATATATATATATATATATATATATTTGTTTATTTAATAAATATTTATCTGTATTTATAATTATATTTATCACTAGGAACCTTATTTTCTAAGGAGTATGTTAACTTGTCAACCTTCTTCCTTCAACTATTCATTGAGGTCCTGAGTTCTTGAAAATGGTAATATTCAAAAAAATATTGTTCTTTCCACTTTCGTCTGTATTGCTAAAAATAATGTAGGCCACAAAATGCATGGGAGCCCCAACCCTGTGATGTATACCTTGCCCCTTCAATGGGGGCCCGAAATGCCACACTTTCCTTGACGAGGAACCGTTCTGATGCAACCGGGCTGGGTTTCTCCTTCCATTAATGATGAAAAATAACATAAAGAAAAAAAATCAACAGAAAAAACACAATTAAGAACTGGCCTCTAACTAAGCCTCATCACTCTCTTGCTCACTCAGCAAATTTTTCATGGTCAGGGTCAGCACTTTTCAGGATTTGTCTGACGTGAATCAGTGACCTTCAGTATCATTAATGTTGGCTTTTCTTTTGTTTTTTGTTTTTTTGACTTTGTCAACGACAAAGGAGTTTCCAAAGGAGATAGCCTCCAAAGAGAAGTGATCTTTAACCACGGAATACCTTCTCACTATTGAGCCTACCAATGAAAGAGAGTCACTCTCTTAGTTCCTTGACACGAGAACTAAGAGCATGACAGTTTGTGATTAGAGCAACATGACAGTCTTTAGGAATCCTCTCTACAAGAACAGAGTCCATAATTATGATCATGTTTGAGAAGAGAAACCTTTGTACCACCAACCTGGTTTTCTGATTGGGGAGGCATTAAACCATAGTAAACCAGCCACTTTATAAACATTTGCAACACAATGTGACCACTTCCAGCCCCCAGTCATCTTTACTCTGACAGTGCCAAAAATGGCTGAAAATTAAGGTTTGCAACTAGATATTTATCGCATGTTTTACATATTGTCCTCATTCTTGTTTATAGAATACCTCACAACATGAGTGTCAGACTTCCCTCTTAGCAATCTCAGCTAGCTTAACCACCTCTTTATGCACCACCTGATTTTTGAAACACCATAGCTTCCAGATTGTGATATTGAAGCAGGCAAGCCAACACCATCCGAATTCTTTACATGAGAACCTCTTCCTCCACCACCAGTTCCAGACAGAGAAAAAGTCTGAGGTATGGAATTTATCAACTCCAAACCATGAATAGATGCATTGCTAAATGTTCATAGCATTAGTATATGAGAAAAGAAAGTGAGATAGATCTTCACAAGCCCTCCACACAACTTAAAGACAGAAACAATGGAAGACCCTACATGTTGAAGTTTGGCATCAGCAGGTAGACGTTAATAACTACAAACAAACACAAACCAGTTAGCTCTAGGTAACGCTTTTGCATTCTACAATCTACTGTGCCATGTAACTACCATTCCTTTAATTTTACGTGGTTCCAAACTTGGTTCCTGAGCTTTGCAGGTTTACGATTTTTTTTAGAACAAAGAAAATCTGCACTTTGCATAAGCCTAAGTTGAAGGCAATCTCCAATGTATTGCACATGTCACCATAGATTTAGCTCAATGTGGTGATCTATTAGCATTTACTTAACCGAATTTTGAAGGAAAGGTTCTACTTCCCAAGCAGATCCAATGGAATCTGCTTCAGTAAAACATCCTCCGTAGAACTTAGCAAGCTCTCCATTCATTAAATTTCAAGTAACAGATTTAGATCCCGCCCAAGAGAAGAACTATTGGGAACCATTTCCACATACCAAGTACTTTTCCTACTCAAATATTTTTTCATGCATAATGAGTCCCATATGCCCTGGTGAAAAACTATTGTACATCCTAGAAACAACCGATTAGCTTCATTGACCTCTTTAAGTTTTCTAATGCCGAGCTCACCTTCCTATTTACGAAAAGCGAAGACATTCCAGGCAATTAAATGAGGCTTACCCCCTGCATCTGACTCTTCCTATAAAAAACTGCACATAATCTGTTCCATTTTCTTAATGACACCAAGAGGGCACTTGAACACCAACATCCAGTAAATACGAAGTGCTTCTACTACTGATTTGATCAAGTAGATCCTACTGCATAGGAAAGTAGCATGCTTATTCATAAACTAAGTTTACTCTGTATTTTTAAAAGAATAAGAACCATACCAACATTCTCAAATTTGTTGGCTTGGATGGGAGACCCAAATATCGAGTAGGAAACTGTCCTAGGCTCTCGCCGAACTGTTTACAAATACTTGCAATCTTGCTTTGGCCCATATTGAAAAAGTTGAATGCTGATTTTTCAAGGTTAATCATCATTCCAGCATAGAGTTCAAACAGGAAAAAAAATTGTAGATAAAGAAAGCCATTCTTGAAGGCTTTTAAGAAAATCAAGATGTCATCAGCATACATTGTAGAAAAAACTCCTTCTATGCCTCTTCCAATATGCAGCACTTCAATCATTCTTCTTTGAATTGTAGCTTGCAATCTATGTGAAAAGATTTTCATGACAATGAGGAATAAAAATGAAGATAAAGGTATCCTTATTGCAGACCATGAGAAGATCCAAAGTATTCACCTTGATGGTCATTAATCACAAGAGCACAAAAATCATTTGTCACTACTGTCATTACTTTTTAAGTCCAAATAGGATGAACTTCTAAATGCAAGATGGCACCTTGTAAGAAAGTCCAATTGACCCTGTCATATGCTTTTGATAGGTCTATCTTCAACATAAGCTAGTTGATCTAGCTTTAGACATTGTGTATACCATCTCAAGCACAAGAAGAAGACATTGATGGGCGTTTCTATCTTTCAAAAAACCACCATGCATGTTGCAAATGACCCACTTTAGTGCCTTCTTCATTCTTGAAACTATGATTCTGAAAATAAATGTCAGTACACTATTCTCAAGAACAATATATCTGAAATTGGAAATGTGCACAGGTTAATCAAATTTAAGAATTATGATTATATGACTTCTCCCTAGTTTCTTAACAAGCTTTCCTTTCTAAAAAAAAAACTCTCTAGTGGCAACTGTGATCTTAGTCCTTAACGTGTCCTGATTTTTTGAAGGAACGATTTCAGAAACCCATTCAGACCTGGTGCACTATTGGAGTTGGCACCCATAACAGCTATTGCCCTTCCTCATCTGAAATGGGACTTAACAACGGTAAGTTTTCTTTTATAAATACGCAGTGACCAACAGCAAGCTGATCCATAATCATTCTTGTTGAGTTGTCACGGGTAGAAAATCTTTAAATATGAGAAGTACATGCTGAAAGAATTGGATCCTCCTCATAAAACTCCCCATCATCTGTCTTCATGTGCAAGAGTATTTTTTTTTTACCTTTCTTGAACATAGCATGGAAACATTTGCTGTTATTATCCCCTTTTTTTAGCCATGATACCCTTACTTTCTTTTTCTAGTATATTTCTTCATCTCAAAGAGCATCCGCAAGAAAACATCTAATATGATTTTCAGAAGTGGACCAATTATGAGATTCAATATCTTGCCTCTTATAAATTTCAATAAGATCCATTTGAAGTACGTTAATTCTGGTATCAACTTTCTTGGTTCTACACTTACTCCAGTTACTTAGGCATGGTCGTACTCTATTCTGTTTTGCGAGAAGTTTGAGCACTGCACATCCTCTACACTCCACTCTCCATGCTCATGGAATAATGACCTTACAACTAGGTTGACACTCTCAATAAAGGAACTATTTAAATCTTCGTCTTCTCTTGCATGCGGTTTTAAAGATATTTAGTTTACATGTAAAAGAGAAGTGCTGAGTGGTCTAAAGAACTTCTTGGTTCTACCAAAAGCTGCCCACAATTTTGAACTTGCTCAAAAATCTATCTAATTTGCTTTGAACCAGTGTTGTCGGGGCGCAGAGATTGGTTCAAGTGAATGCTCTGCTTCTGTCCACAATCTCTCTTAGTCCAACATCTTGAATGAATCCATTGAATGCTAAACAAGCTTGTCAAGCAGGGGCAGGCCCATTTTTCCGACTCCTTATAAATTGTATTAAAATCTTTCATTATAATACTAACATTTGTTTATTGGCAATAATGATATTTAACATAACCAATTGGTCTTTGCGAATTCAAGAGTGAGGGTGAAGATACACCCCTATTGTATCAAAGTTGAGATTTAAAGCTTTATGAGCAAATAAACAATCCATCCAAAATTTATTAAATTTAAAACTAGTCAATCTAAAATCAGCCTGTCTCTAACAACACACAATTATAGCCTCATAAGATTCGTATCAATATTAGATTAAAAAAAAAACTCCTCATAGTGATTGCAAAAGGATTTGAAGTTGTCCGCATTCAACATGATATTGAAACATGAAAATGATCCCAAGTTGATGAGATATCACCCAATTGCCAAAATCTTTCTAGGTTGTTAAAGTACCAAGGCCTCTAACATTCCAACTATTAACTTCATTTGATGGCAATTGGCAACTCCTCTTACTATCCTTTTCCTACAGGAGAACATTCTCTTTGTTATGGAAATCCTCTGCTCCTTGGATATCCATGTCAGGATCAGGTTGCGCCAACTTCCTTTCATTCAGGCCAGAACTTTATATAGCCTTAAAAAATGTTGTCCCACAACTCTATCTTGTGAAAAGTAACAAAAATTGATTGAAACTTGTGTCCAGCTATCTAAGGGTCCTTTCAAGATTCAATTCCTACGATTACTCTCTTTGTTTTCATGTTTAATTGAGTTGAGGAGGACTATCTGGTGAAACTGCCGACAAGCGTTCACATCCTGCAATCAAACCTGGTTGAAATGTTTTGGAAAACTTCCTCCTGTATAACAAGACAAAAATTTTAGAAAAGAAAGTTGGCCGTATGTCCAACTATTTCTTCTCAAATCCCACCATACAACCTATATACTTAAATCTATGAGAGAATAGGCTGGCAGGCAGTTGTTTCGTGTTATCGAAGCAGTAACTTCATGTGCTATAAAAAGAAGACATTGATACATCAATATATAGAGAGTTTCTCATGCAGCTTTACATAGTTTGAAGGTGCACAGACGGGAACATGGTTGGATATGGTGGATCAATCATGATAGACTCGGGTACCACGCTGACTATCTTGCCAAAGATCTGTATGATCAAGTGGCAAACACGGTGGCTACTGTCACAAACCATAAACGGTTCTGTCATCCTAACCTAGATTATTTGTGTTATAATGTAGAGAATAAATGTGAACCATGTTAAGGATTGCTGGAAATGTCCTTTCAATCCACCAACACAGACTTGAAGCTGCCACCTTCAAATATCTTTGGATGTATAGAAGTATGACAGCTAGCTTAGCCATTTTCGTGCAGCAGAACATGCGTGTGATATGATTTGGGGAAGGGGCCGCTTTCTTTTGCACCAATTGAATGTACTCAGGGCTAAAGGTATATACAGACACACATACACACACACACACACACACACACATATATATATACATACATATATACATATATATATACATATATATATACATATATATATATATATATATATATATATATATATATATATATATATGTCTTTTGTGATGATCTACGTGGTTCTCTATACTACTAGCCTACAATTGGCAGCATTGGACGCTGCTTATGTTTTATGTCCTGATTGTAATGTGGTTGATGGTGTTATTTTTTCATGTTGAATAAATATATGTATCTTGTTGTAAAGATGTTTTCCCCTCCGTTTAAGTTTAAAGCTTAACTTAGATATGTCTGAGTGAGTATGAACACTAACTATGGCTTTAACTCGACAGTCGCTAATACTGGCAATTCTGTTGCTAATAAGTAATCGCGACGGTCAAAACTCCACCAACACAAGTCCCATTGCCCAAACGATTACCGATGAAAATGGCCATCATGTCTTAGTTGGGTTTGTTGCGACATTAGTTGCTTTAAGTTAGCATAATGGCCATGGAATGTGCCTACACCTTATTGTAACATAACGAGCAGCCACTCATTTATTTTCTACATTTAGTTTTCCAAAGAAAGACCAGCCTGATCCGTTTGGTGTCCTTTGACCGGACCGGGCACAGGCCCTGTACTGACAACACGAACCAATATCACTGGACAAGGTAGGGGTGTAAAAAAGGAGGCCCAGGCTATCGCCAAAAAGAACTCATGGGTGGCTGACCGACACTCTCTCTCTCTCTCTCTCTCTTGTGTGTGCCTGTGAATATATATATTTATACATATAAGATGATAAAAAAACATACCACTTACGTAAGGGACGGAAGCCAGGCCTATTAAATATCTTTTTTCGTAATTTAGCAGTATCTTCAAATATATTTGGTGATAAACATACATTAAGTTAGTTATTTTTTATTTTATTAATATACCATAATAATTAAGAAAGAGATGGCTCTTATCACATTAAAATTTTAATAGTAGAAAAAAACACTTCTTTTTATGAAAGTAATTTGAACTTGAACATTATTTAGATTAAATTAGTGTTTATAATGAACAAATTAGGAGATTCACATTTTGTTCAAAACACTTTTTAACACAAATATAAGAGGTCTGTTGGTTTTTGTTTGTGACCGAAGTAGTGCGTGTGTGTGTGTGTGTGTGTATATACATTGAAAATTATATATATATATATATATATATATATATATATATATATATAATTTTCAATGGCATTGCTATTTCTTTTATAAGGACCGTGGTGTAGGTACTGTGAATAGCATTAAAATAGGGAAGGGGAAGTTGGTCGATCAAACCAAGGCATATTTCAGATGTGGTTTCATTAGCATATCAGTCTTCTATATGCTTTTGTGGTGATGCTGATCTGTGTTGAAGTCGATGATATATGTGAGAGACTTCCTACATAAAAAAGGACCAAAAGTTGTGGAAACTCATTCTTCTGCTTGAAGAGTCATATTTAGCACTTGTTGGACATAATAAAAAGACGGTCAATTGCCTCTGATGTAACAGATTTTGATTTTTCTTGTTGTCATGGTATTCATAATTCATGTTCTTCTATAGCCACCATATTGCCATGGGAACACAATCTTCCAACTTCATATACGTATTTTGATTCGAGCCTTTTTATTCCACCTCCATGTCTGAGTCTCTTTCACCAAGTCCGAAACTGTAATATCAACGATGATAGAACTGTCATATCATGCAAACTAATGGTTCCTATTCAACAGGGTGGTTCCTCTCTTTTTTGACTTGTCTACCTCCGAAAGTGAAAATGTGGTGGAAAAAAGATACAAAGAAACAACTCCATGCCATTTGAGTTCTCTTGCATGTGTAGAATAGAGAGAGAGAGGGACAGAGAAAGAGATGGGTATTACATGTTTTATTCTTAGAGAGAGATGAGCTTACGGGTGCCCCCAAGTAATTTTATAGGAAATAAGTAGTTTTATGGGAAATGAAACATGAATTAAACAATTCTCCAACCTGTTAAGCCCAAAGAAAAAAAACACAAAAATACAATTGGCCTCATAGATGGCTCATTTTTTGAAATTATTGGGTTGTATTGATATGGTAGAAACTTTTGGTAAAATGGATTTAGGTTAAGGATTTATGACTTACCCATTGAGTGACTTTGCCACCAGATATTTCCAAAATGAGTACTACCATGTCTGGATTCAATAGATATGTTGTTATTTCAGGCTTCCTTATCCTTTTAAGGCAAGGTCTATGGTAAAGAAAATCCAATGCCTTTTTGGTCCACTTTTGGAAATTGTAAACAAAAGCAAGACCTAGAAACGAAATGTTTTTTCTTTCTTTGTCCATCCTTTCCTCACTTTCTCCTTTCCCTTTCCATTCTAGCCATCATCCAAAGCATTTGGATGATGAATTTTTGCCAACCAAACATATTTTTCAAAAATGTGGACTAATGTGTGGGCCTCTTTAAATTCAAATTTGGATGATGAATTTTTGCCAACCAAACATGTCAGTTATAATTCAAATTTGATAATAAAATATTCAAGGCATGACATGATGGGTGGCTAAGTCTTTGGTGCCAAAGTCCCCCCTCTCGATTGATTTGGGGAGTCAAGGCACATTCATTAATTTTCAGTACATATAGCCCGTTTTCTTGAGTTTCCACACCAATCTTCCACTTCAATATAGGGTCCTGCAATACATTGTTAGTGGGGGAGAAAATAACTTGGCAATTTAAATCTTTAACAATTTTTGAAACGGACAACAAGTTACTTGAGAGATCAGGCACATAAAGCACTTTAGATTTAACACCATTTCTATGAAAATCTAACTCTTCTCCTTGAACAAGCATTGAGGAGCCATTCGCAGTAACATGATTTTTTTTATAGGCATTGAAGAATAATTACTAAGGTTATGGCAGTTCATAGACATATGATCACTAGCTCTAGAATCGATTATCCAATAATCAGACTTGAGGGAAATAAGAGCATTACCAGTAACACTTGTTGATGTTGCAGTAGCATTTTTCTGCTCTTTACCATGATGATCCTTGACATTTTTAAGTAGTTCACTTATTTTTTCCAGCAGCTGAGCAAGATCCTAAGTATCCAAAGTTTTGGCTGTAACTTTGGTTATGGCAGTGGTGCTTTCTTTTTCTTTTTTTCTTTTTTTTTTTGGCCTCATGGTGGTTGGTTTTTCATGGAGGAACCAACACCTTTCCTTTTTACAATGAGAACATAATCGTCGTGGACAGTTCTTCCACTTGTTTTCACTGTTTTTATCAACTCCATAGAAAGCAACCTATACATTACCAGAGTTGTCCTTTGGAGGATCAAAATTTTGAAGCATTACCTTTTTTCTAGATTCATCTCTTATAAGAATAGAACAAACAATGGGAAGAGAACGAAGTTCCAGGGACATTAAAATCTGGCTTCGGATGGGTTCATACTCTGGGCCAAGAGTCACAAGAAGTACAAAAAATTTCTTTTGTTCACGTTTTTTTTCTCTGGATCAAAGAGTAGCAGACATATCCATAAGATAGTCAAGTTCATCCCACATACCTTGTATGTTGCCTAGGAGATTGCTGAAATTTTTGTTTTGCTTCCTAAGATCCCAAATGACTTGAGAGAGTTGATACATATGAGCAAGGTCATTTTTCTCACTATATGGTTCCTTCACCTTCCTCCAAATTTGGTGAGCAGTTTCTACGAAGTAAAATCCTTGAGTGACCTTAGGCACCATAGAGTTAATCAACCAAGACATTGTGAGATGATTGGTGGATCGCCATTCTCTGTAAGTTGGATCTGTTTCAGCAGGTTTTGGAAGATCTTCAGTAACAAAATTCAGCTTGCCTGTGCCACTCAAATAGAGCATCACAAATTTGGACCAAGCTAAATAGTCGCTGCCAATTAAAAGTACAGAAGTAATTTTGTTTGTAGGGCTTGGTTGCTCCTACACGATAATTTCTTCCACCACTTTGCTGGTGGTTCGAAAGCTTGAGTCTTCTGTCATGATGAAATGAGCAAGATCAAGCACCAGGAGATAAGCAAAATGTGCCAAGAATGAAAGTCAATGCTCTGATACCATGTTGAAATGGGATAAAGAAAGAGAACCAAGAAACAAACACTGATTTTTATGTGGTTCGGTCCATAGACATACATCCACGATGAATGCTAGAGCAGTTGCTCCTTTGGTTTTCCCTGTTTCCTTATTTTCTTTCTTTGCTTTACAAGTATATATACGATACATGAGGAAAGCAAAAGACAATGCATACGATCATTGGTACACTTTACATACAAAACACAAAATTATCGAGGAAAGAATGTCAGTAACGTATATTGCAGCAATTTTTCCAATGTTCAAATCGATTTCAATAAGGCAAGAATGAGAATGATCCATTGAGCATGGTGCGCTAGATGTAACACCCACTTTCAACATCATGAAATTCATAATTCCTCTTCTGATGTAACAGATTTCGACCTTTCTTTATCCGTTTCCCTCTTTCTCTCTCACAATCTGTCGACCCCTCTTTATCTATCAATCTCGCTTTGTCACTTTTACCTTCTCCTCCGCCTTCTTGGTTCAGAGAATGCCAGATCGTGTGCTCTTTCCTCTCCACAATGAAACCCAAAGATTTCCCACTAAAAGTGTCTATCTCTCATTCTCGATTGCTCGACCAAGAAGCCATTTAATGCCAACGCCATCACCTCATTGCACAAACCCAACATGCCCATCGCATCGTGCAGGGTCTCCACCTTCCCCATCAGTGACCCAACTTGCAGTCTGAATGGCATCATCTCTTCTACCCCAACCAGCAGCCTCCAAGACCTCACCACAACCCGCAGTGCACCACCATCACTCTTCATCTCCTATCTGCCCCCCAACCTGTTGTCCACTGTCAAGCTTGTAGTAGGTGCATGTGGAGAGTAAATGTCTATTTTGAGGTTGAAGATTCATAGTAATTAAAAACGAGCAAAAAAGAGTCGCACAATCATCCCCTGCTGCTGCTCAATGGATTAATTTGGTAGAAAGAGATGGATAATCCTCCTCTATTCTTCTTCTACTTACCAGATGATCATTCTCCAAATAGGTCGATTTGAAGCCTTGCAACCAGAAACAATCTATTCATGCAAATGTTTAATCATAGTGTTTCTCTCCCTGCAAAGAGCTGATCTCTTTCTTGCACAATAACACTGCGATCATTTTGCACAAGAGAAGATCTATGGGGATTGTCAGGCATTTCTTCATATTCATGTTGGTAGAACTTCTTTATTATTTTCTCCTAGTGATTGGACAGTTGACCTCTTTTTTTTTTCTTTTGCTTTGAGAAAGAGTGAAACTAGAGATGGGGATCGTTTTTCACCATTTTTTCTTATGTTATCTTAGATTGTCAATTTTCTTTATCCATTTTCCTTTGTCTTAATAAAAGAAAAAATAATTAACATGACATGGAAAGCATGAGGCAGGGGATTGAAACCTACACATCAGGCCGCCTTGATCCAAGACAATCCATTTTCAATCAACATGAAAAAGTTTGTATTATAATTTCTGTAAAAACTTTTCAAGGAAGTAAGCGATAGGGTGGTTCTACGCCGAAGTTTTCAAATTTCATATACTAAATCTCTAAGATCAGTGCTGATGAGGAGACCAATTTGTTGACATGTTTGCATTCCCAAAATTTACTTTGATTTTTGAATTGCTTCAGCAATATAAAATTTTATTTTTGAAATGAGAGAGAGGGAATCACCCGTCTGTATGAAGATTGATTGTT
Source organism: Nymphaea colorata (assembly GCF_008831285.2). NCBI lineage: Eukaryota > Viridiplantae > Streptophyta > Magnoliopsida > Nymphaeales > Nymphaeaceae > Nymphaea > Nymphaea colorata. The sequence goes on along the minus strand of NC_045142.1, from coordinate 19,864,294 downwards.
CTCGGGATGTTTATGAGGATAACCAATCCAATGGCTATACTTATTCTTGATGCATTTCACTTTTGCTTAAAAATCTTTTTCATTCTAAATATGGTGTGGTGTTTGGAGAAAATGTTGAAGATTTGATGTTTCAAATTTTTGAGAAAGTTTTAAAGAATCATTTAAGAGCATAATCCATTTTGATTTGAGAAATTTTGAATTGAGAAATCTTTGCAAATATTATTTGGAAACCTATGGAAGATAATATGGGTATTTTAAAGATCATTTTTTAATGATGATTTAGTGTCCTCTTAAGAACTTAAGTAAATTTAAGATTTTCCTCTAATTCGGTATTACATCGCTAGAGCTTCATTTCATGTTACTTAAATTCTTTTAGAGAAATGCATGTGATTATTTGTGAATTTCCCAAGTGCATGTGAATGTATGAATGGATTGAACTTATATAATTGGAAGCAAATCCTTCATTCCTACTATAACATTTATCTAAAAGCATTTTTACCATCACATACATGTAAGTTTCCCACTTTTATTTACATAATTGTCTTCAATATTCTTATGAAGAGAGACAAATTTTTGAAAATGGAATGAGGTTGTAGACTATCAAGCATGATTCTAGTATTAGATCATTAATTGAGTTTTGGTCTCAATGAAGTTGATAAACAAATATTAAAATCCTAGACCTTAGGGAAGAGGTGTTTGAGAAAATGTGTTTGAAATGTTTGAGAAAATGTGTTTGAAAAAATTGAAAGAAATGAAAAGAAAATAAAGAAGAAATGATTCTTATAATGTCTTAATTTTTAAAAGAGAGAGGTGCATATATGTATACATATATATAGTCACATGTATACATATGTGAAAACTTATAAAAGAAAGATTTTAAATCTAATAGAAAGAGAGAGGTAGAAGAAGATTTTTTTTAGAGGTAGAAAATAAAATGCACATATAAATTCATTTATATGTATACGTATATAAAAAATTGTAAAAGAAAATGTTAAACTATAGGGAAAAGAAGACAAAGAGAGGTAATTATGTGTACGTTGGTAGAAGAAGTTTTTTTTTAGAGAGAGAGATTTTAGATAGAGAAAATGAAATGCACATATAAATTCATTTATATGTATACGTATATAAAAAATTGTAAACAAAAATGTTAAACTATAGGGAAAATAAGCCAAAGAGAGGTAATTATGTGTATGTATAAGTATATGACACGTATATACACATATGCCTTTATGAATGTTGAAATCAAGAAATAACTTGAAAAATATCCGACTTCGGTTTTTCTATATAAGTCGATGAGGAACTTGGGCTCATGCAAGAGGCTAAATTAAGTTTCCGAAGCCTCATTGAAGATGGTTCTTGCTTTCAAAATTCTTTTGGAAACATGAATCCAAATATTTTTATACGTGAGCATAAATAATAATCATTTAATCTATTACAAGGAAATGGAGAGCAGCATAAAAAAACTCTTATTGGGATCCATATTTGGGTGATTTCAGGAGGATGCATTTTTTAACATGTACACTGAAGGGCTTTTTCAGGTTGGACAAATCCTAACATCAAAATCAACATAATAATGAAGAAATTCCAACCCAAACACTCATTCTTATTGTTTATTTGCATATTAATTAAAAAAATTAGTTTACTATGCATGAACATCATCTCAAACATGAACAATTAACAACATGAACGATTGACAAAGTCCTATCATGTAAATTAATCATTTCAATTCAAAGTGAAAGTGTGGTGGAAGAATGAAATAACGTGACAGCTCTATGCCATTTCAGTTCTTATGCATGTCTAGAGAGAGAGAGAGAGAGAGAGAGAGAGAGAGAGGGAGCGAGAGCAAACAGAAAGATGGGAATTCCTTCCGGCAATAGCTAGTGTTGATCGACGATCATGAAAATTCATGAGGACCGTGGTGTAGGTACTGTGAGTAGCTTTAAAATAGGGAAGGGAAGTTGGTCGATCAAGGCAGGGCGTCTTTCAAATGTGGTGTCATTAGCATTTCAGTTTTCTACATGCTTTTGTGGTTGATGCTGATTTGTATTGAAGTTGGTGATATACGTGAGAGACTTCCTACATGAAAAAGGATGAAAAGTAGTGGAAACTTGTTATTTTGCTTGAGGAGTCATATTTAGCACTTGGTAAGTCCTATAAAAAAGACGTCAATTGCTTCTGATGTAACAGATTTGGATTTTTTCTGGTTGTCATGGTGTTCATAATTCCTGTTCTTCCATAGCCACCATATTGCCATGGGAAACACAATCTTCCAACTTCACATACGTATTTTGATTTGAGCCTTTTTATTCCACCTCTTAAGTCTGCGTCTCTGCCACCAAGTCTGCAACTTTAATATCAAGGATGATTGAACTGTCATATAATGTATATTAATGGTTCTATTCAACAGGGTGGCTCCTTTTTTTTTGGCTTGTCTTCCACTGAAAGTGAAATGTGGTGGAAGAAAGAAACAAAGTGACAGCTCATGCCCTTTGAGTTCTCTTGCATGTAGAGATAAAGACAAAGAGAGGGAGAGAGGAAAAGAGATGGGAATTACATGTTTTATTCTTATTTTAAATAGTAGTTTGTGCTGCCGAGTGGGAGAGAGAAATTAGTTAAACTGGCACCCCCAAGTAATTTTATAGGAAATGGAACATAGATTAAACAATGTGCAAACTGTTAAGCTCAAAGAAATAAGACACAAAAATACAATTGGCCTCATAGATGGCTCATTGTTTGAAATTATTGGGTTGTACAAAAGGGTGAGCAATAAGCTGAGTACTGTTCGCACCACACCCCTTTCTCAAAGGGGGTCGAAATGCGAATCAGCAAAGTTCTTTAAAAATTGAGGTTTTGAAGAAAATATTTTAAGAAAAAGGGATCCGCTCGTCGCTACGAGGTCCAACCGTTCCTGCCACCTTTAACAGGGGTAATTGGACCAAGGACGAAGGATCACTTGCATCATGCACGAGTTATTGATGCAAATCCTATATACTTGTGCATTGAGATTTTAGATTCCAGAACCAAAATTCAATTTGAATATAACAGGACCATGTGTTGGTAGAATGAAGTCCACCATCTATCCTTTTGTCCTAGATCATCATGTCTAGTTCACTATGGTTAAGCAAGCCAAGTTTTGTCAAGTTGTGTTGAACGTTATCAAGTCTTATCAATCTCATTATCCTTTCAATTTGCAATCAAAATTTGTTATTTTGGCATTTATATAAATTATCTCTCATCAATTCAAATCCTAACATTTTTAATTTTTCTTCTTACAAAGTGAACATCTGTTTTATAGTTGAGACTAGAGGCCAATAAAGAAGGAGGATGGAAATGGAACCAGAATAAGCTTTCATGGGAGACAAGGAACAAGAATCCTCTTCAGAAACACTTCCCAAGACAAAAGCAAATGATCCGAAATATGAATAATATATGAAATTCCAGAGATACATTATCTTGTTTAATGAAGAGCAAGCCCAGGCAGAGAAAGCCAAGAAGAAAGGGAAGAAAATGAAGAAAACTTCATCGAACAGTTTTGATTCTTCTGAAGATGCTACCATAGAATCCAGTAGTAAGGAAGAACGAAAGACTCCCTAGAAAAAGAAGAAAGCGGAATCCTAGAAAGAAAAAATTTAGGAAGTTGAAAAGAAGTTGAACAAAGTTCAACTTAAAGGCAAGAACAAAAGGAATTTCACCTGCAAAGATTTCTATGAAAGTTTTGAAAACGATAAGCACATAACAAATTTATCAAATTTGATGGCCATGGAGACCTAAAGGCACATTTGGCCATCTTCTTCGCGGAATGCTATAAATTTTGCTACAATCATAAAGCTCTCTTTCAATGCTTCGAAAGGAGTTTGGAATGAATTGCAGCAGTGGTACTGGGAGCACATCAATCCAACTGAATTGAAAAATTTTGACAAACTAATCAATCATTTCATCAACAATTTGACACAACCACTGAGGAGCCTCATTTCTAATGCTCCAATTAAATCTTTCATTGATCTTACTAAAAGAGCAGAATGCAATGAAGTAGGGATTGAAAATGGAGTTTTTGATGTTGTCATCCCAATAAAGGTTAGAGAAGATATAAAGAAGAACAACAAGAGTCAAAATGCTCCAGCCAACAATATATCCAATGCCACCACCATAAAAAAAAGAAAGGGCATACTATTCTGAGAATAATGGAGTAGCGGACAAAGTAGCAGTAGCAACGGCCCTAAGAACAAACATCCAAGATTGAGACACGACAAAAAATTCACCCTATTAGAACATAGTTACGAAGACAAAGAACAGTTCTACAAATTTCATCGTGCTCTAGGACACAATACAAAAGATTGTCTTGTGCTCAAAAATATTGTGCAACATGTAGACAACATAGAAATCATCAAGGAGTTTAGTGAACAACTGGATATCCTCAAAACATGAGAAAGGACCAGTTGCAATGGTCAGGTTTTCAACAAATCATCAAGTCATGGTGGCAAACAAAAGGGATTAAGCATCCCTGCATTTTTTTGAGTTACTTTTCAATCATGACAAATGATCCTTCAATCCACAAACTAGACCAGCAAACAAAACAGTCAAACAAAGGTCGATCAAAAGTCACAAATATGAGATCTTGAACCCTTGGAAGCCATTTTCAAGAAGGAAGGAATTAACCATAACTGGAGAAATGAATGGGCTTTTGGACTATACAGAAATGGTCTAACAACATTTTCCAATAAAGATCTACCAAATGAAGGCGCATTGCATAATGATGCCTTGCACATAGTGGTAGAAACAAGGGGCACCAAAGTCTCTGATGTCATAATCGAGGGAAGAGCAAGCCTGAACATTTGTCCACAATAGACTACATTAGGCATAAAGCATGCCGACTATACCCCATCATCAGTTTTCATTCATGGATATGATGGAATAGGACAACCTTGCATATGAACTATATGTCTGGATATGAATATCTCTGAGACGTATAATCAGGTTTTATTTGATGTGGTGGTTATAAAACTCTCATTCAATCTGCAGACCATGGATCTGTATTACCAATGCGGTTCCTTATACTCTACATCAGTGCATTAAGTGGACTCACAACATGAATACGATAATAATTTATGTAGAGGACAGGCAAAATCATCTTGTGCATCCATTGATTCTAGTACCAATACATTCAATTAAGGTACTTAGTATTCGAGTATGCAAAGTAGAAAAAATATCCCAAGGTGTTAGCAAATTGGCTATTCAGAAGACAAAAAAACAAAATGTGGGTGAAAAAAGCTACCATGCTTGAAACAAGTTACAGAAGTCATTCATTATTCAAAAATTTCAGCCAGAATGAGAAAGGATTAGATTTACTCATATGCTATGACTATCAGCCATTCACTGGCCTTGGCAAACATGAAAATGAAATCTTGGAGTCGATTACCTTGACAAGACAATGAGGCACTCAAGCCCTAGGATGTCAAAGTTATGAAAAAGTGGCTGTCGAAGAAGGATTCAAGCATGTATCTTTCGTCAAGAGCAATAGGCCTGTTCACCATCAATCTGAATTAACAAATCTACTATCATTTTGTCATCTAGTCATTATTTTGTCATTTTGTTGTCATTGTACTCTAATAGACCACGTGTCTTTATTCTGTAATACCTTCAAATATGCAATATGTCATTAGGATGGCACCTGAGGATCAAACGTCACTTCAAGGATGTAAATCCAAGACTCACCGAGGCGGGATGGTGTACCAAGTGAGAGTTTCATGAGATACTCGCCGGAGCCAGGCATCACGGGGCTAGAGATCATGCTGGTGGTTTTGGCAAATAGTGAAGCGATGCGGCGGCAGTGCAACATGGAGCTCAAAGCGAACTGTTTGGCTCGTTGGGCTAGAGTGAATGAAAGGTCATAGAGAGGAGAGAGTGATGAGTCTCGATGAATGAGGTCTATGGAGAAGCCAAGAGGTTTGGAAGCAAATATGCTGGTAGGGCTAGGGAGCACTGCAAGTAGGAGCAGCTGGAGGAGAAGGCGGGATGCTGAGGAGAAGGCAGCCATGGTGAGCACTAAAAGGTTGCCGTATTAAGGAGAAATGCGTAGATATTTATGATGGAAGTTATAGTTAAGGTCACTGCTGATTAAGGTGGGGACGTGGATTTGGAAATTGTGGAGAAAATAAACATGTGATCAAACTAAGTAACATATTCGTTGGTGTAATCAGTAACCATCACAATGGAGAAAAGTTGGTAGCATGTTACACTTAAGCAAAGCTCGTAGTGGTTGGTTGGACTTCCACAATTTCTTTTTCTGTCTTTTCATTGGACTCAGTCAAATCAAGATCTGAATATTAGTGTTGAAAACTTTGGATCACAAATATTGGAAAACTTTCCTTCACAAATATTTGAAGGACAGACACTTTAATGTATTATCAATGGTGACGGCAATAACCGGTGAATACGTTGCAAGAAGAGATTGTTTGAAGTTTTTGTCATTTGTGTTGCCCTTGTAAGGCACGGTAGTCCCTGCTCCAAAGCCCGTCCATTGACCAGCTTAAACCATCAAGCTTGAAGTGAAAATCTCTGTCCCATTCTCTCTCTACACATATACATAGATGTCTTTCTACCCTTATATATTATGGGCTTTCACCCGCTGATATTTCATCAGATTATTCAAAGTTACTCTGCTCACTCATGAGGGCCGATTGATTCACTATAATGAATGAATGAGAGAAAAATAAAAAGAAAAATGTGACGAGTATTTTTCTTATATATGATTAGTTTATATCTTTTTTTTACTTATTTATTTCTCAACCATCCATCACGATTGATTTAATGATCTTTATAAGTAAGAATACACACACACACACACAGATATATATATATATATATATATATATATATATATATATATATATATATATATATATATATATATATATATATATATATATATATATATATATATATATATATATATATATATATATATATATATATATATATATATATATATATATATATATACTGGATGTTCACTGGTCATCAAAAATTAAAAATCTGTCATTGAAAAAGTGTCGACTATTTATCTTGCAGCAATAGTTCACGATGCTTTGGTCATTATTTATCAAACTTCCAAGTTTCTCGTTTTACTCATCTGATGACATTGTCTTACATATTTGAATTACATATATAAAAGAACGTTTAAGAGTATCAGTAGCTTTTTTCCATGGTAACAGTGATTGGCAGGCATTACCTGACCACTAATAATATTTTATATTAACAAACTCATGCATTGAGTGATTTTTTTTCCACTCTCAAGAATGTAAAACATTCCATGTTTGGTTTGAGGTTGAACTTGCTTTCACATGCTTGGCCCATAAATATTATTAACCGACAAATTTTGGGTGGTGGCGAGCCCTCCGCTAGGCTAAAAGAATGAAAACTCAGCCGGATAAATCTTGACATCAGAGCATAATCTTGGACTCTTTCTCTTTATATGTTTGAACTCTTTTCCTTGAAAAGAGCAGTCGACCTTTTGGTTGTTGTTAGCTGATAGCCATTCTCTCGGGCCAGGTTACCTATAATAGCTTGTAGACATCTAAAATGGTCTATTGCTTCCACTGAAAGAGGATGTGAGCTCCTTCATACTTATCTTTTTGTTTTCTGTCGACAAATTGCATGGTACTTGCTATTTTATTATTTTACTTGCTGCAGGAAACTGTGTGAATATGGAATTACATCAAGAGCTATTTGACATGTATAGTAGATGCAGATCTGCTTACCAAAATAATGCCCTCTTTGTCTCCTTTTTAGCACATTAAAATGCACTTCGATCGCTGTTGATGAATAAGCACCATGTGGAAGACAATCAGCTATTTAGTGACACTCATTGGTATATATATATATATATATATATATATATATATGTATAGAGAGAGAGAGAGAGAGAGAGGGGGGAGAAAGAGAGAGAGGGAGAGGAAGAGAGAGCAGTCTGTAGTAAATAAAGATGTTCTCTGTTAAGCTGTGAGATTCTTACTCAACTTGGTAGTGCTAAATTTGTGCCATCAATTGCTTTTTGTATTGCATATTTGTGGTCTTACAGTTACATGAAATAAGTTAAAGCCACTATTACTTTGAGACTCTCATCTCCCCTTTGATGTGCACCAACTTTAAAGAGGAAAAAGGTTGGTTGCAGAGAAGGAAAAAAGAGAAGAGAAGAAAGAGAAAAGGTTGGTGACATAATGATGGGAAAATGATGAGATCGAAAAGTAAGTTTAAAAGAGACTGGCTAATCCAATTGTTTTTCTCTTTGTATTTCTTTTCTCGCTCATTGTACACACGTGTGTGTCTTTCTATTTGTTAATATCCCTGTTTACATCAAACCATAAGGTACGCTTTTTTTCTTACATGAAATGAAGAAATCGGACATGTGTCAAGAGACTTTGCCACATGCTGGCATTATAAAGCAAATAGACCGTCTTCTTTTTCTTATTTTACCTGTTTTGCTCTGGTAAACTTTCATCTTTCTTTTTTTGATTGCTGGCCTTCTTTTTCTCTTTCCTTTTTTTTTGGATTTTTAGTAAGTTAAAAAAAATATTACAGTTGTCTTGGTTGGACCAAAATTTCCTGATCTTTAATTTGTAAAACTGTGCCTAGTATGGTAGATATTTAACATTTCCTGCTACAGTCCAATCCAAAAGTAAATGCACCAAAGGCTGGATATATAACATCACCTAAAATTTTTTGCTTGAATCATCAGTTCCTGTTGATGTATAAGTGCATTTTGTCGACACACAAAAGTTTCAGAATTTCTGGGTTGTTTAGTTATAAATTAGTTTAGGTTGTGTTGTTTCATCTAGGATCTCAAATCTATGGATTTATGATCAAACCACCTACCCCCCTCCACTCATCTGACTTGAAATCCATAGTTGTTGACATGTAGCAAGGATTTAAAATCTATGTTACCGAAAATAAGGATCTCCCAAAACATACCTTTTTATGCAGCTTTGAATCTAAGATCTGAGGCTATCAACAGAACCTTAGGCTGGAAAAGTGAAATGACGGAATAGCAACTCTTATCGTTTAACTGTGTCTTGGAGATGACTAGTTAAATAAAAGCAGTTGGTGCAAGTGCAGTACTTGTGGAAATATCTGAAAAAATTAGTCATGATCATATATAGAGCAACCTGCAGTTAACAAGCTTTAATCTGCAAAATTTTTTATGAAGGAATATCATCAACCTTATTAAAGGAATACAAATTCGACTCACATCTTAATAGACCAATCTGCATATAATTAATAGACCAATCTACGTATAATTTCATCTGTTCATTTCATTTCAACGCTCCATAGTTTCAGGCAAAATACATGTATAAAAATGGTCGAATGGTGACTCTCACTATAAAGTTACCCAGCCATTTAACCAAAGCTGGCATCCATCTAGTGCAGATATTGGAGGGTTAACAAAAAAACTTGGAGAAAATATAAAAACTTAGACGACGAAAGATGAAAATGTCTATGTTTGTTTTCTCTTTGTTTTTTTCTTAGTCATCTGCTATGATAAATCAGATGGTCATGGTTAGATGGCTGAGTGACTCAAACAACTAGATCACCATTCAATCTTTCTATACGTAAAACACCTAACCACTTATATGGTCAGATGATATATTTGTGAGTGACAATTGCTTGACCACATACTTTAACAGCAAAATGTATCTTTTATGAAAGTTTTTAGCAACATAAAAAAAAAACAAAAGAATGTATGACCATATCGGTAGCTGATTCGTTTCAATTCTCTTTATCTTTCTCTCTCTCTCTCTCTCTCTCTCTCTATATATATATATATATATATATATATATATATATATATATATATGTATAAATCGCAACTCTCTGTGCTATTTAAAAATCTGAGAATCCTACTACTATTAATTGGATCTTATTTCGGTCACCAAACCAGACTATTAAGTCTATCGGATTCAGATATGTAACTGACAAAGAAGATCTATTGACATTCGCTTGCACTGAATTCCAATTATTCCATTACGCAATGTGGTTTGGACGAATATAATGTCACGTCATGATATTTCACAAGCAAATTCCTGAAATATTAATGCTGGTATATTCCCGAAATTCGCCCGTCTGCTGGTTACAACTTGCTTTATGTACTTCTCAAAATAATATTAAAACTTTTAAAAAATAATTGTATCTTTAATATCAAGTTGACCAGAATAATCTTATTTTTTACATTATTTAGAGATTCATATGCCCCAAGTTCCAACTTAGTTTGAGTCAACGCTGGCCTCACCTGGATAATCTTTGTCTGCAATCCGTCATCCAAGTATTATTGAAAATTATTAATTGGGCACGTGATGTACCTACCCCTTAAATTTTATTTTCTTTTTTTTGTCTTTTTTTTTAGTTTTGGTCTGACATGTTTGGTGTAAGAAAGCATGTCATCACAATGGTTGCGGCTGATGCCATGGCAACATAATGTTTATGACGAATACAATGTTTGATTTATACATGTTTTGTCATCCGCAATATTATATGCAGCACATTCGTTTGATTTTATACTTGTCATCTTTCGATATACATAATGAAAACCAGATTGCAATGATTACAATGTATTTTTTTCGATTTAACCTTACAGATATGATCTTAAGAAAACATGTATGAAATAAATCATTTTTTAAATTAATAAGTTATTGGGAAACATATAATAAATTGATCATTTAACTATCTGTAGATTTATAACAAGTCAAATTGAATGGCTTTCCTTATAGAGTGACGGAATTTTCACGCAAGATGGAGCAACCCTACTTTTAAAGGAATTTTTTGGCTTTCTTGCTTTCTTGAAACTACACAGTCGTTATGATGCTAAGAATTCATGAGCAGCTTTTGTCTATAGCAAGTAAATAAATGTGAGTCTCGCCATATGAAAGTATGTTCTTGGATGGTTTCGTGTTTAACTTCAAGAGACGTAGCATAGCACAGCATATCAGCATTAAAGTTTTAACGAAATAACGACACAAACCATAGACATTGTGTAGTTAAGTGGCAGATACAACAGTCAAAGAGCACATTGTGTTATGCGTCACAAAATTTCATGTCAAAGTGTTGGCACATTCCGTGCCCATTATGCTTACCTAAACCAGCTTATGTCGCAACAAATTCAACCAACACCCCATGGCCATTTCATCCGTAATAGTGTAGGCAATGGGACTTGTAGTGGTGGAGTTTTAGCTGTCACGATTACCTATTAGCAACAGAATTGTGAGTATCAGCGACTGTCAAAGCCTAGATAATATTCATAATTTCCATGTAGACATATATAACTTAACCTTAAAGCTTAAACGGAGGGGAAAACATTCTTAAAACGAAACACATACATTTATTGTACATGGAAAACTAACACCGTCGACTACATGTCACTCAGATCTTCCATTGACATAAAACACAATTAAGCAGCGTCCAAATCTGCCAATAGTAGACCAATACAGAGATCATCACAATAGAAACTATATATATATATATATATATATATATATATATTGTATTAGCCTTGGGTACATTCAGCTGGTGCAAGAGAAAGCAGCCTCTTCCCCAAATCATACTTCACATGCATGTTCGGCTGCACAACATTCCCGAAGATGGGCACCGCTCCGTCTTTAATGGCTAAGCAGGTGATTACACTTTCAACCATCCTAAAGATATTTGAAGGTGGCAGATTCCAGTCTGGATTGGTGAAATGAAAGGTCATCTCCGGCAACCCTTCATATGGATCACCATTATTCTCTACATGGTGACACAGATAATCCTGTTTAGCTGGATAGAAGCATTCATGGTTTATGACGTTAGCCACTGCATTTGCGACTTCATCATACACATCTTTTGCAAGATAAGTCAGTGTGGTACCCGAGTCTATAATGATCTGGCATCTCCCAACAATGCAGTCATCTGTGCACCACCAAATTGTATGTTGAGTCTGTTGTTTCCGATGCTTATGTCAATTAGGTTGAGCACATAATACGTGCCGTGAGGACCACCTGGTGCCATTGGCATTTCTTGAACCCCTTCCTGGCCTGAAAACTCTGCGTCCTTACCAGATTTGAGCTGTCTGACGTGATTTCATTGCTATTGGGAGGAAGACAGTAGGCAAATTTATCATCAATAGAAGAGCCAATCTGATTTACAAGTGAGAGAGGACCACCACCGAGGCCAACAAGGTCAGGAACTTCAAGCAAGGAGGGATTAGGAGGGCCATTCTGATGAACACAACCAGAGACAATTTCTGGAAGCTTGACGGTGCCAGCACCATTGTCAAACAAGAGCGTTTCCGAGGCCAGTATCACTTCTACGAAGGATTTGTCTTCATAGGAATATATGAATCCGCAAAGTTGGTTGATAGTGCAACCATGAATGGGCAGTTCCATGCAAGAGCTGGCAGAGCAGGTCTGGCTCTTGTAGGTGGATGACTGAAGTGGATCAAACATTGATGTTTGGCCGGAGCAGGAGTCACAAGGATGGCACATCATCCATATGAGGTCGCTAACAGTGACGAGAGTGGCCCAGTAGAGGTGGGATGGTGTACCAAGTGACATTTTCATGAGATACTAGCCGAAGCCTGGCATCACTGGGCTGGAGATCATGCTGGTGGTATTGGCAAACCGTGAAGCATTGCAGCGGGAGGACAGAGCCGCCTGCTTCGCTCGTAGAGCTAGAGTGGATAAAGGGTCATAGAGAGGTGACAGAGATGAGTCTCAATGAATGAGGTCTATAGAAAAGCCGAGAGGTTTGGAAGCGAATATGGTGGTAAGGTTAGGCAGTATTGCAAGCAGGAGCAGCTGGAGGAGGAGGCGGAATGGTAAGGAGGAGAAGAAGGCAGCCATGGTGAGGGCTAAATGGTTGCTGTATTAAGGAGAAATGTGTTGATATTTATAATGGAAGTCATAGTTAAGGTCGTGCTGACGAAGGGAAGGATTTGGATTTGGAAATTGTGGAGAAAAGAAACATGTGGCCGATCACAATGGAGAAAAGTTAGTAGCATCTTCCAATGGTTAAGCTTTGGTAAATCTCAAAGTGGCTTCTTGGACTTCCACAATTTTTTTTTTTGTGTGTCTTTTCATTTGACTGTTCACAATCAAGGTCTGAATATTAGTGTTGAAGAGTTTTCAGTCACAAACATTTGAAGACTCTCAAACACAAATATTTGAAGGAAGGATGCAGACACTTTAACATATTACCTAAGGTGACCGCAATAACAGCCGAATACGTTGGAAGAAGAGATTGTCCTAGTGGTATTTCAATTTTTTTTTTATCAGTGTTGCCTTTGTAAGGCAATAAGGCATGGTAGTCCCTGCTCCAAAACCTGTCAATTGACCTCCTTAAACCATGAACCTTGAAGTGGTTGAAAATGAAAATCTCTCTCCCACACGCTCCTCTCTCTATACATATATATGCAGACGCCATTCCACCCCATGATGTTACGGGCTCTCATATGCTGATAGTTCATCGGGCAGAGGATCATGCGCTGAGGGTTTGCAGGTATGCTATGGTCATTTTGGCCATATCATTCTATGCCTCTTTTATATTTTTATATATATAGCAGAAAATTAAATGGTGACTTTGATTCTTCAAAGTTAACGACTATTTGATTCATTATAATGAATGGACGACAGAATACTAAAAAGAAAAAAGTGAAAGGTATGTTCGTCATCTAATATTAGTTTACACTTTCTTTCTCTGCATCTTTATCTCAACCGTTAAGTGGGTGAATGTTGATATGGGCTGAATATATATATATATATATATATATATATATATATATATATATATATATATATATAGTGATCATATCTATTGAATGCTGGATCTTGACTGGTCCTTAAAAATTAAAAACCTGTCATTAAAAAAGTACCAACTATTTATCTTGCGGCAATAGTGCATGATGATTTTGCCAACTGTTTATCATACTTCCAGGCTTTTCATTTTACTCATCTGATAACATTATCTAGCATGTTTGAATGTTATATATATATAGATATACACACACACACGTACACACATATATATATATATTGCCACTAGAATTGCTTTGTTTGATGCTTCTAGTATGCTTTCTATCTGGAAAGATGCCTAACCTGACCCTACAAATAACAGACATTATCTATGTCTACAGATGACCTTGCACAATTATATGTGCTGATCTTCTAAACTTGTCATGATTCATTATTTATTTTCTGATGGTGAAATAAGTACATTTTATTTAGGATCTTGCTCACCTGACGCTAGGAAAGATCTCTATAGAATGTACTGATTTTTTTAATTGGTTCAGTCTTAACACAAAAAATAGGGTCGATTGAATGCTAGTTGGGTCTGGCCCGTGGCGATCATTTACCAAAGAAACATTCAATTTATGAGTCATTTGACCCAAATCATGAAAATGTTTAATTGATAACATAATTTTTCTGGTCTGACTAAGAAAAAAAAAGATGGCTATTCATTGTCAGACACTTCCAAGGTTTTGTTATCTAGCTAGCCATAGCTTCAACTTCATCCACATTTTCTTTTCCTTTCGTGCCTTCTCTGCCTGCAAATCAAAATAAAGTTCTTAATTAAGTACCAACTTCATCCATATTTTCTTTTCCTTTCGTGCCTTCCCAACCTGAAAATCAAAATAAAGTTCTTAATTAAATGTTAAAATTAATCATTATTAAAAATTAATTTCTATTTGAAGTATGACTTGGAAACAACCGGATTTCTATCAACCCATCCACCTACAATTTCTTGCCTTTCTGCACCAAATTTCCATATCAATTCTTCATATGGAACAACCTCCCTGACAGTAGTAGCTATATTTTCCTGCTCAATTTTTGCCAGCCCCCTTGACAACTGCTCTTTTGAGGGTCTTGTAAGCATATTGTATGGTAAGGTATTGTAAGCATATTGTAAATTTATTTTTGTAATTTGTTAGCAACTAAAAAAATCCTAAAAATAGCGATAATTCAGAAAAAATCTAGAAAAATGTTTTCTATATAAAAGAACTCATTACAATATCACACACATAATAAATATTCATAAATCTTCATCTATGGTCATAAAGATAACGACATGATTAAGATGATAAAAATTGAGGTCTTAAAGACTTACAATACATGTTTTACTGTTTTTACATCATATTATAAAACAATTAAAATAAGCAACCTATCTATTCATCTTCTTCACCTTTATTACAATATTCAAACTCATTTTGCTTCATTGTCTTCATCCCCTTCAAGTGGAACGTCCTCACCAGCATATGCAGGCTCACCTTCTTCAATGTTCAAAAGGAGTAGGCCACAATGAGGCCTCCATCCTTTCACATCAAATTCCTGAGATGATCACTACTGCTCAGAGTGTCATCGTCAAAATTCATAAGCAATTGCAAATTCCAAATAATGGCTATTAATGGTGCTAGGGTCACTCTCAAAAAGCATGTTTTTTCTTCCAGCAGCCACAATTCCTCATCTGTTCACTTCAAGCCTTCCAAGATAGTCAAACAAACTGAAACATTCATCTCCAAAATATTTTTATCGTATGACAAATGACAACTGCAATTTCCATGTGGTGAAACATGAAGAGGTAATCAGTAATCTGTGGCTCGAGGTGGTCTCCGTGGCAGAGCTACATCTGGTGTGGGCAATTACCGACATCAGCCTACAAATTTGGCCTTATTTACATATGTAAACATAATTGAATTTACTTTTTTTTTTCATATGAGTGCCCCTTCAAGTTTAAAATTTAATCTTAGAATGCCCCTCAATCAGAAATTTCTAGCTCGGACACTGGTGGTCTCCCTATCTATTAGTTCCTTTCGCATGAAAAACTGGACTTTACTTGTTAAACGATAGCATGACATTTTCAATTTGCAATCAAAATTGGAAATCATTGACGAGATGCAAGTATGAATGGTAAGAAATAATTTATGGAAACCATTATTGTAACTTATCAAGTTATTTAAGGGTCCCTATTAATAGGATGTAGGAAATCAATGGATTTCTTGGATGAAGGCCTTCACACATTTTAATGGTTGCATAGATAAACCCTGAGGTCATAAACATATTTTGTTTGCTTGGCCTTTTACATTAAGTACTCCATTGCTAAAGTTTATCTTTCATTATTAATTTTTAAGGTGATAAATTATTTAAAAGTCATTTAAGTAAAACATATATATATATATAATAAACGTTATGCTACATATAAAATAGGTTTATGCAACCCCTGGAATCCAGCCGTATAATTGAATCAAATATATTTTACTTGCATCATAAGTTCTAGAGTGTTTGGGGTCTTATTGCAAACCAACTTAAATTCTTTCTTCAACTTAAATTCTTTCCTTTTTTTTTCCGTAATGCAGTCTAAAGAAGCATGGTTTGAACAATTCATTTCCTTTCTATTCAAACAAGCTTTTATAATTATTTGTTTCTTTCATTTTGTTTCCTCTCCCTTTCTCCACAATTCCTTTCTTTTCCTTTCTATTCTTTTCCTTTTTATCCTACTTTCCCTCCATCGAGCACTTTGAAATGACCTTACATAAGAAGTTACATGGGGAAATAGGTCGCTACTGCTGCACACTTGTAGCTCCTTTTATCTTGAGAATCAGGACAATCACAGTGCTATTAAACTTCTTCACCATTCTTCCTATTCCAAAGAAAAGTTCAACCATCTTAAATTCTTTCTTCAACTTAAATTCTTTTTTTTTTCCGTAATGCAGTCTAAAGAAGCATGGTTTGAACAATTCATTTCCTTTCTATTCAAACAAGCTTTTATAATTATTTGTTTCTTTCATTTTGTTTCCTCTCCCTTTCTCCACAATTCCTTTCTTTTCCTTTCTATTATTTTCCTTTTTATCTTACTTTCCCTCCATCGAGCACTTTGAAATGACCTTACATAAGAAGTTACATGGGGAAATAGGTGGCTACTACTGTACACTTGTAGCTCCTTTTATCTTGAGAATCAGGACAATCACAGTGCTATTAAACTTTTTCACCATTCTTCCTATTCCAAAGAAAAGTTCAACCATCTTGATTATGTCATGACTGATTACTCCTTTGTACTGTTGAAAAAGGGACATGAAGGATCCATTATGTACTGAAGCACTCTCCGCTTTCAAACTAAAGTTGCATACTTCACTTCTTTTGCTAAAACAGGTCTTATGAGGAAAGTATTTATTGGGTCGGCCCTAGGGTCAAAAGGCTGCCCTTGGCCCCGACTCAATATGGGCTGGGTACCTGTTAGGACGAGACCCGGCATCGACCAAGACCTCTGCCAGATGCCGATCCTCTCCCAAGATCTCTCGGGAGAGCCATTGGACAAAACTAAAAACAAGTTACTTACAAGATGAATACCCAGCCGGACAGCAACCCCAGCTCAAAAATCCTTGGGAAGTAAAATACAGGAGAGGTTACCCACCCAAAAGCTTGAACCTACTACAAATTGCTAGAAGGTTGTGAGGCTAGTACAAGCGCGATCAATACATGAATATCTCTCCTCACTCAACAAACCATTCAAGCATGCACATCCAACACATCTTGTCATACATGCCTAGGACGGCCAAACCATACCCAAGCCCGTAGGTGGTCAGGCAGCCCACGGTCATGTTTTCGGCACTTGTGCCTCCAAGGTACCACTGTTGATGCCAAGGCTATTGCCGGGTATAAAGCAAAAGACCCAAAGAATCCCATTGTTATACGGAGGGAAGAAGTATACCTGCTAGTTGGTCCCGGCTTAGGGCAGCAAAAGACTCAGGTGAGAACCGGCAGCTTGGTGCTGCCCTCGAGTATTTCAGCAACCGAGGATGAAGGACTCGGCCCACCTGGCCGAGGGAAGTGAAAGCTTCTGCCGATTGCTGCTGGAATACGAGAGGGGTATCCTTCTCGTCTACGGTACTCCTTGCTGGTGACGAGTAGGCTCCAGTGGATAGAGGCTTGGTTGCCTCGAAGGTGAAGACGCTCCTTGATTCTGCCATAGAGGATAGGTCCGCCTTGGTGAGGATAAGTAGGAGGGTCTTGGTTGGGTTGACCTGAGCTGGGTCTGATGTGACCTTGTCTGGGCTCGACCAAATGCTAGGCTCGGTTGTGGTTAAGAGAGGTAGGTTCGGGTATGGCTAATATGTAGGTGGCATGCAGTGAGGTTAGGTCTAAAGGGCAAGGGTAGGATGGGAATGATTGATGATTAGGTGTTAGGGTCGGTTGGCGCAAGGTGGCGACAGTTCCTCTACTTTAGGAAAGTCTCACATTGGCAACGGCTAGTGATGAGGTGGCCGCGGATTATGGCAAGAGAGTTGTGCGTAATGGATAGGAAGGACGAGGGGCCGTTATGGAACGGTATGGTGCGTGGAGAATTTGGAAAGCGCGTGGGGGAATGAAGGGTTGGATATGGCAAGGGGTAATGGCGCATGGAAGGTTTCTTGTTTTGGAGCTAAGAGATCACGGGCTAGGATCTCGGGGCGGTTATGGAAAGTGGGGAAAGGGGAAGCGCGTGGAGGTGGCTGGCTCCTACCTTTTTGGAATGCATAGGAGTGGGACACGCTAGAGGGGGACTTGCCTTTGTGGTGGACCGTTACAAAGAGGACTGTTGGCGCTCGAGGGAGAATGCTCCATCCAATAATTCTGGCAGCGAGAGAATTGCAAAATGTGGCTGGCGGCTTGGGTTTCTCAACACCTAGCATGAGCTCTCAATGAAAAGCCAGAACTGCCCTTTACAAATTACACCTTAAGAAAATATGGTGGTTATAATCCATGGGCAATCCTAGAATGTTTTCGGGGCAACGGCTAGCTGTTTTGGTGAGGTGTGGCCAGAAAGTTGCCGACGCACAGCCGGTCTTCATCCGTCACGCACAGCTCCACCGATATTCCTCTGATTCCAGCCAAACTAGGCCAAGACACCAGTAACTAATGGGCGTCCAAACTGATATGCATGACTTCACACACCAGTTTTGTTGGAACCTGCCCCTTGTTCTAGCTGTGGTTGTGGTGGTTCCAGCAGCTTAGATCCAACTGAAGAATAGGATCTCGATGGCCGTCGAATGACAGCTTTCTCCCGAATCTCTTTTCCACTACAAATGTTGAATGAGGGCTGTCGGTGGTTAGAGATGTCTCGATCAAACTCAGGGTTCAGCCTTAAGATTCCGATGTAGAACTGCCCCGTGGAAAGGATAGAACCGTGCCATCCCTAAGCAGCTTCTTCCTTCACCCGATCTAGGATCTACAACTAGTTTTGCCATTTTAAAACCCTGGGACCATGAAAGATGGGCCAGATCGTGTGCCTTAGGGCTAGTTCATTCAGATCTATAGAACAACCTTCAAATGGAACTACCAAGGGGAGAACGAGTACTTGCCTATCTTCAAAGGATGCCGGTCGTCGATGCTACATAGGAAGAAATCACCCAAGTGTTGAACCTCATTCTCCTATGCAGCCTTCCCATAGATCAATCCCAGCCTCTAAATGTTCTTGTGGTTAGGACGAATGCACCATGGATTGAATAATACCTTGCTGGTTGGGATACATAGGTGGTATGAAGAACCATTGAAGGAGGTCGCTGGTAGCCCCTTCACGAGATCTACAACCTTGAATCCACTCGGCTATGGAAGAAAGGACTTTAATAGAGAGAAGATGAAGAGAAAGAGGAATCCCATGGGTGAAACAAGAGCTCCGACCACGCCGGTTGGGGTTGGAGAAGAGCTCTGGCCACCGTCGGTTGAGAACAAGTGGAGAAGACAATCCCCACACGGAGAAGGAGAGTGAAAACGATACTCAATTCTTCATTGGCATAAAATGTGTTTAGGGTTTCTACAAGACTTATATACATCAAAAGTGTCTCGGTTCTAAAGCTCTAACCTGAGATGAGACAAATGCAAGACGATTCTAAGTGTCTCAAACTGAGACGTTACAAAAGCAACTAAAACAAAGTGCTAAAGCAAAACAAACATGGGCGCAGATGTTGATCCATTTGCGACCGCTCAAAAGATCTCAGACTTGTGAATCCAAGGGGTAACTTACCTAGGTTCGCCCTAGGCGGCTCTGTTGTTTTGGTAAACGTTTCGACATCCGCGTTTTTGTACTTGTCTGCAACACTTCTAGATAGTAAAGTAGGGTTGACATATTGGAAATATGTTTCACCAAGTTCGTGTAGTTGGAGGTATTGATGTCCATCTTTCTCTAGAAAGGGCCAGCTTCGTTTTCCTGTGAGTTTACAGGCTACTTCTAGAGTATTGACTTGACCTTGGTTCTCAAGGAACTAGTCTTCAATTGGTCCTCTTGGATCACCTTTTGGTTCTGGCAAACCCATAATGCTAGAAAACCCATCTAGAGTGATTGTCATTTCACTCCATGTGAACCAGAATGTGCTGGTTCTTGGGTTCTATCTTTCAACAATCACATGAATTAGACTGTTGTTAACAGGTTGCATGGCAAGACTGGCTGCTTCTTCGAGACCACAATCTTCTAAGTGGCCCAACAACATACATCGGAAAGTTGGGTACAATTAATGACACTACTGAGGTAGGTAGACTCCATTTGGGATGATGCGAAATCCAGATCGCCCTTGACATGACCCGAATAGGATGTGGTCATATGGGAAAATGCTTTCTGAGTTTATCTGGACAAAAGAAAGTATTAGATGTTGACATAAATTGGCCCAATCGAAACTTGAGAAGAGTTTTGGCTTTGGACAT
Organism: Nymphaea colorata; assembly: GCF_008831285.2. NCBI lineage: Eukaryota > Viridiplantae > Streptophyta > Magnoliopsida > Nymphaeales > Nymphaeaceae > Nymphaea > Nymphaea colorata. Next base: position 19,843,604 of record NC_045142.1, on the reverse strand, counting down.
GGGTTTGGAGGCGTTGTAAAACATCACATCTCATGCATTCAAACAAGCAATTAATGAAAATTTGATAATGCATTCCCTAGGACTTTTGCCTATATGCATTGTTTTGAAAATTGATCTTGGAACCTATGGAGAATAAATGGGTAAATTGTTCCTGATTTATCCCAAGTTCAATGTATACCTATATACCAAATATATGGTACTAGCATAGACTCTTCCAAGGGTTCTCTAGATTTGGGCTCTCCAATCTCCTTGTTCACCCATCGATATATCGGGACTATTGTCCATTTTGGTACTAATCAGGAGACTTTTTAGTCCAATTGGGTGGTCTAGTTATAAGGCTACATCTTAGACTAATGTCCTAGAAATAGCCCGGAAACTGAGCGACTGAGATATGATGTAGGTAAGGATTTGTTTTTCTAAAAAAAAAACTCATGAGAAGATGCAAAATAGATGGCATTGTTGCATAAATTCCCACAAGATAGATTTAAAGATTTGAGAGCATACATGGGATTCATACAACTCCTAAATTGAGGATGGTATGACAAATTGAAGTAAAAGGGGTTCATGGAATCTCCTCAATGTTTACTACATGATGCCGGTATGCATGAAAGTTCTGTGCAATTGATATCCCACACAACTTGTATATGATCCAATAAATCTTTAGACAGATGATGACGGGCCCCTACCCTGTCCTCGAGGGCGTTGAATGCACAATCAGCAATTTTTTTTAATTAATTTTGAAAAAAAAATTCATGCGAAAGGGATCTGCCCGTCGGTACGAGGTCGAACCATTCCTGCCGCTTTTCACAGGGGTAATTGGACCAAGGACTAAGGATTATTCAGACCATGTACAAGTTATTGATGCAAATCCTATATGCTTGTGCATTGAGGTTTTGGATTCAAGAATCAAAGTTCATCTTGAATAAGTGATTTGAACTTGTATTCAAAAATAGATTCCTTGGAAAATGATTTTTTTTTGTATGTTATTTGAAGATTGGAGGGTTTTCAAGTTGATTTGAAAACCTTTGTTGTGCCATTTGTTTTGAAATCCATGATTCTTGAAAATAGTTTAATTGGGGATTTTGAAGATTGAAATTAACTTTTTTGTTGTGAACTGAAGATGAGTTTTGGATTGAAATTGTGAACATCTTATGATCAAGTTTTGAGAAAATGGCTAAGTAACCTTAGCAAGAAAAATTTTCTTTTGCCAAATCATGTGATTTGGTATAAAATATTAGAAACTTGGGTTTTAGTTAGGTAGAGTTCATTCTAGTGATGAAACATAGGTTCCAAATTATTACAAAATGTGTTGTTTTCTAAATATATTTTGGCCAAGATTATTAATGCACGCTTGTGTTTTCTTTGAAAGTTAAGTGAAGTTCACAAATTCTTGTTGCAATATGACATGGTCACCATTTTTTTGCAACTCAAATTTGAATCACTTAATTTCTTGAGAAGATGCATGTGGTACTATTGACTTTGAGTGAGTGTGAACGTGCGAAATACAAAACGAAACTATATGAGACATAGATTCTTCACTCTCTCATAATCTCTCAAAGTTCATTCATTTGAAACATTCACGCTCACCTCTCTCATAATCTCTCAAAGTCTATTCATATGAAATCACACATCATACAATATACACTTAAAGATTGATTTTAATTAAAATATAGGACTTTCTTTAAATGTGCTTATCATATTCTCAAGCACAAGTTAGAGAAGCAGTCTATAAACTTGTGTCATGGATGAGAATCTCAAAAGAATTAAAATTTAGGCAAATGAAGATGAAATCCACCTTTTAAATATTGGGGAAACGTGGCTATTATCTATTTTCCTCAAAATTGCCATAAAAATCAGATTTTTATTCCAATTTAAATGATTTAAAATTAAATATTGATTATAAGAGTGTTTGACTCTTAGAAAATGATGAAATTCAGTTTGACTCCATGTGAACTAAACATCCAAGTCGGCAAAAAGCATGTGCCACATGCTCTCATTCATGTCATGGAATTTAATAACTTTTCTTTCTCCCCAAAATCAAGCTAAATTCCAAATTCTTGTGCTAAAAAATCCATCCATTTCTTGGACTATTAAAACACTTTTGATTTTGTTCTTTAGGGGATATAAAGATTAGGGTCTTAAGTATGATCTTACATTGTTCTTGAAATATAATCAATTTCATGTAAGTTTGAAAATTGATTAATGAAATCAACAATTTCTAAAAGGAATTTTAGAGAGCCGATTAGATAGGATTAAAACTTTTTATTGTTCTAGAAGACATAGCCACTTTGTGGCTTAACATTAGCATGTCAAGCATGTAAACTTTAAAATTTCTAAACCAACCCCTGTAAAGTATGATCTAATTTCAGCAAATTACATACACTTTGTGTATGAGTTGCTGGAATTAAGCAAAACTTTAAGATGAAATGAAAGCGATTTCATACCTTCGCACTATGAAAATCAACAGAATGATCTTCTTTTCTTAAAATCAACTTGAAAACATGTTTCAACCTGATTTTAAAAGAAAAGCATGACTCTTAATCAAGAGATCGCACGTGCATATATATATATATGTGCACACGTTATCCCTCCAAATGAAAGTTTAACGAGGGATCACATGGCCTATGAATCATGATGATTAATGGCTGGGTTTCTTTACGTAGGGAGATTGAAAACTGGTTTCTAATCCCCTCTACCGCCCTTGATCAATTAAAATAAAAAAAACACAAATTAAAATGACTTTTAAATGAAAGGAAATAAGAGAACACTCAAGCTGTTCATCTTTAATTTCACCATGCAAAGGTGGATCACTTTTATAAGAATGTGTCGCCCATAATTGGCATTTATATTATATATACTATAGCAAACCTCTTTCTCACGTGGAAATCACTGATTCATGCATGCATCATGCGTTGATATATACATTTGATTTGTGGCTTTTTCTTTAGCTGGACGTCATTCCCAACCATGAAAAATATGAAAATAAATCCTTCCCATGAGTGCTGGAATTAAAAATAAATAGCAAGAAACTGAAATATAAGAAAAATGGATTGGAATTACCTACTTTATGGTCGGTCTTGATGCTTGATCTTCCTCTTTGCTTGTTTTCTAATTCAAGCAATCCTAAGCAAGAATCCAAACTTGGATTCAAGCTTAGCAAAGTAAGAAGAAGAATGGCTTACTTGTGGAATTTGCAGTGGGGAAGAGAGAGCTTCTCACCATGAAAATCCTAAGTAAGGTTCACTTAAGCAACCTAACTTGGCAAAATCGATAAAGAGAATAGGGAAGGTGAAGAAGGAAATGTGAGAGAGGGAAGGGGGCTTGGATGATTTTTTTTTCTCCTCCTTGGCTTTTCCTTCTAGCTCATTGCTGCAGCAATTTGATGAAGACCTCAAAAATACTAAGCTCTAAATGTTATTGAATTATAACAATTGAATTTAAATTTGAATAAATTTTGAAAATTTTATTAAATTTGGCTTAAAAAGGTATTTTCGTCCATAATTTGATTGAAAATGGATCTCAATTGAATCAAAATTTGGTTTTAAATATTGAATTTCAATTTTTTGATTTATATATTTGACAAATTAAAATGTACATTTTCCTTTCATAAAATCCCAATTTAAGTTCTGAAATCTCAATTTGATTATAGAAGGGCACAATTGTCTAAATTAGTCAAATTTGACCAAATAACCAAAGTCGAAGCTCATCTGCAAGCTGATATTGATTTGATTGAGATAATTTGATGAATTTGAGTTAGGAAAGATCTTGATTGAGCTAAATTGTACTTTGACTAAGTAAAGTAACTATGAGGAGATATTTTTGAAAAGAAGAAGTGCGTAACCCCTTGGGGGCTTTTGACCACATGACCTAGGTGGCACTACATGTGGGTCCCACACATCATTCTAGACCGAATTAGATGTAATTCTCAGATTTAAATCAAAATTTGAATTTTGCAATCGGATATGGATTTCAAATGACATTGGTAATTGGATTGGGATTTCAAATTCTAATTGAATCCAGTTTGGACTCATAATCCTATGTTAGGATTCGTGTCACGAGTCAAATTCATGATTTGAATTTAAATTGTTCTTTAGATTTGAAATTTGCTTTGAAATTGCATTTTTTCGTATTTTTTTGTAAAATTTTGACATTGCTCCAATTCTGATGTTGAAAAATTTGAGTTTTTAACATCGAGTCCAGCCATGAATATAATCCAACACTTAGAAATGAATTGTTTATTATAGGAACAAAAGTTCTATACTTTTGTCACCTATAAGTACAACGGGGTTTTATTTGGTCATAATTGTGTGTTCGTGGTTATTGTAGGTTTATCTCTCTCCCCCCTCCCCCCCACCCTCTTGTGGATCTAAATGTTAGAATATTAGAAATGACACATTTTGTATATCTTTCAATATCATTTCTCTTAGTCTGACCACATTCAATCATTTTGAGGTTTCTTCTGTGTGAAACTGTTCTCATAATAATGCCATGTTAATTCTTTTCAAATATGATGTTCAAGTTCTATTTGATTTGAAAGGTGGTGTTGCAAGGAACAATAGAGGGCATCTTGGATTATCTTGGAAGAGCAGTGGGTAATGGTGTGGATAATATAAGTAGTTTGTAGTGTCACAAAGAACATGATAAATTAAATTTCATTTAAAACTTAAAAAAACATGTTTTTTTGAAAAAAAATGTGTTTTTTTTAAAACGTTAAAACAAAAAACACATGTTTAACAAAAAAACGAACGTTAAAACATTTTTTCATTTTTTCAATGCCAAACGTTTTTTTATTTTCTAGTTTTTATTTGTTGCAAATCTACTTATCTTGTGATGTTTGTGTTATTAGTTTCTCATTTATTTTATTTTTCCTATTTTTTGTTTTCTTAATTTTATGAAAATTTACTATATTTTTCCCTTTTCTTTCAAGGTTTCCATTTTATATCCAAGAAAACCCTTGCCGTTTAAAACTCCGAAATGTTATTTGTGAGTATGGTAGTTTGGCAGCATTGCTACACTTTTTTTTTACACACGAGTCCTAATTTGACATTTGGTTTCTTCAAAGTTGTCAAAGACTCAAAAGGTGACATATTATTTGAAGTGATACTGACATTAGTTCTCTATTTATTTATGTATACACATAGCTATTTGTTTACGTATTTATATCTATCTTTTAATGCACGTTTATTTATATTTTTATACACATGCTATCTTGCATATGCTATGGTGGTCATCCTCCATATGTCTCTACCATCTTTTACGAGTCACCTTTCTAATAGTGTGTCTTGTAAGTAATTGCTAAGTCAAAGACAATATCAAGGTTTTTTAGTAGGTGCAGTTACAAATCATTCTACATTTCAAGCATGTTTTCTAACCATAGCTTCTGCTCGTTGTGTTTTGCATACCTTTTGTTGATTAATTCCTTTGGGTCCTCAAAAAAGGTTTTAGTAGATTGTGGTTAACCTACATAATCTTATAACATTCTCATACAATCTATAATAAGCCTTTCAATATGGTTTCGAATCTGATATTTGGTCTCTTCTCTCTCTCCCGTGTTTTCCATGATGGCCAATACCTTTATATGATAATTGTACTAATTTTTTTAATATAGGCTTTGGATACGGTTTTGCAGATTTCTCTATATATGAGATGGCTGCACATAGTCCAGCATTCAAAGCTTTTGTAAGACCCACTCTCTTTGATCCATTCCACATATTTGTATGAATGAACATATTTATTTGAAAACAATGGAATCTACTTATTTATTTAGAATTTAATGACCTTGTACTTTTTGATATGCACCTTGTACTGAACAACTTCAAGGCCTTCCTCCTGCAACACATGGCTAAGATGATTATTCATAGTCTTATTACTATGTAGCACTACTATGGATGTAAGAATTCCTCTTTGCTAATGTCTGTGCCCTAATTGCTGCTCATGGAGCGTCGAAGATCTGTTGGGCTTATAGCTTTTATACTGCACATTGCCTTCTTGCTGTTTTTAGTAACCTTACTTGGCCTACTTAATCCTTTCTCTCGATTTTATCTTGGTATATCTTCTATTGGGTTAATGCTGATTTTATTTCTAGAATGTTGTTACAGGGGGCCAATGCACTCAACAAGTAGAATGTAGTGGTGAAATTATAAATATTATTCTTAAGACTGATGGCACACCTATAGCTATTGGAAACAAGGTACATGTCACAGGTGTAATCTACTTAGTACAGTTGTTGAAACACATAGTTGCTGTTTGAGACATGGTGCACTTGCAAAGAGCTGCCTCTCTTTAATGTAACAATATATATTCTCATGATTTGTTTTGTAAACTACTTTGCTTCTAATACCTTAAGACTGTAACAGTTTGAATTTCCAAATTTCCTCCTTTTCTTGTAGTTTCATTAGTATCAAGTCACTTTTAGTAGGAACTTGCATTTTGTCCCTTGATGGCATGAAGCTGGTATTGACTTAGTTGATCAAGAGACAATTTCTTTTCTAGAGAACATCTGAGTCATCTCATCAGATCTGAACTAGTTATGGTCCTATCAGGCACTGCAGATGTGGACATCAGGAAGGAGTGGAGGGTTAATCAAGATCTAGACTTGGTGGGCATGATCGATTCACAGAAGCTTGTCCTTTCTAAGGTGCATACTAGATTAGTTTCTTCCTCTGGTAGAAGCTTGTCCTGTCTATTGAGGCTGCTTAGCTTCTTTATGCCGAAAACTGATGTATTCTTTGATCTTGTAGAAAGAAGTTAGTGTGGAAATCAAGAAGCTTACTGCCCGCGCAACATTGTTGAAGGAAACCCTTGCTTGGATTACATCAAATACATCATTTTTCCATGGTTGGGAAGTTTGAAGTAGAACAGGAGAAAAAATGGTGGAAACAAGTAAATTTTAACGATTCCTTCTTTTATAAATACAATTCTTAATTCAGACTTGGTAGGGATGTCTAATCTGAATCTATCATTTTTATCCATGTAAATTTTCAGATTTATATTGATAGATGAGATTTAATCAAAGAAGAAGATGATAGAGAGAAAAGAGGCTGCACCAGTTTTACATGGTTCGGCTTTCCAGCCTACATCCATGAGCAAGAGAAACCAATGTTTTTGAGATATCTAATGCATACTTTCTTTGACATAGCAAGATACCTTTATGAGATTGAGCAACTTCAATACCAAGAAAGTATTTGAGTTTTCCCAAATCCTTTATGTCAATGTTTTTTTCAAATGCATCGTTTCCAGCCACGACTATGTCCTCCACGTAAATTAGAACAACAGTGATGTTCTCTCCAAGTTTTTTAACAAATAAACTATTGTCTGTGTGACATTTGTGGTACCCTGTTTTTTCCAATGCCTGACCCAACTTTATGTACCAAGGTCTAGGAGATTGTTTCAAGCCATATATGGCTTTATTTAATTTGCAGACTCTTCCTTTCCTTTCATCTGGATGACCGGGAGGTAAAGACACAAATTTCTTCATTGAGTTTTCCTTGTAAAAAGGTGTTTTTGACATCTACCTGATGAAGACATCAATTCAAGTTGCAAGCAATAGAGTGAAACATTCTCAATGTATTCATCTTTGCGATAGGTGCAAATGTTTCTTCATAATCCAACCCTTTTGTCTATGTGAACCCCTTAGCCACTAGACGAGCCTTGTATCTGTCCAAGGTGCGATCACTTTTGTATTTTACTCTATAATGTCATTTGCACCCCACTATGCTTGTGCTCTTTGGAGGAATGACAACTTCCCAAGTTTTGTTTTGCCTTAGAGTTTCTAGCTCTTTGTTCATAGTCTTCCTCCAATTAAGATCACCTTAAGCCTAATGAAAGGACTTGGGCTCCTGAATGCTATCAAGATTTCTAGTAAACTTGGCAGGGTGGTCAAAAATTTGATTGTACGACACATACTTGCTGATTGGGTAGGTTTCATAATCAACTAGGCGTGAAGGAGCTCGCCTAATCCTTTTTGATCTTCTGATAAGTGTTGGCTTGTTCTCTACATCTTCAGTAGTTGTTGCAAGTTCATGATCATTTGTGGGGCACTCATTCTCAGCATGAGTCTCATTATTAGCTTCATGTGCATCAGCCACAGACTTATTTTTAATGCATATTGAGTTTCAATCATTTTATAAAAGGTTTAAAAGTGAGAGAGCACTTCAGACTTATTTTTCATAAAATAGACCCATGTAGACTTAGAAAAATCATCAATAAACAGCACATAGTAACAAAATCTATCCATAGAATCAATAGGCGTAGGGCCCCAAACATAAGAGTGTATCAAATCAAATGGTGTTTGGATAATGAATCAAATAAAGTAAATTTAGGTCTAGTCATTCTAGCAAATTTGCATATTCCACACTCTCTACAATTGAAGCACAGATTAGGAAATAAGTAATCTAAAACTCTAGAAGATGGATGACCCATTCTTTGATGCCAGATATTTCCATCGTTGACATGATTTACATTCAGTGCATGATTCATGGTTCTTATTTGATAGAGTCCATTGACCAGTTGTCCTTCACCAATCATCTTCTGAGTCATCTGATCCTGAAAAATGACATTAATAGCAGAAAATACTACATTGCAATTTAACTCCTTAGTCATTTTTGCAACCGATAGAAGATTGGTAGTAAGCTTAGGCATAACAAGCACCTTGCTAGTGTAACTTGTGTTAAAAAAATCTATGTTACCTAATCCTTTCACAGTTATAGGAGCGTTGTTGGCAGTGGCAAGAGGACCAATATCTCTAGAATGAACATATGAAGTTAAGAAAAAGATTTATTGGCCATGTGATCTGTGGCCCCTGAGTCAACTACCCATTTCAAATCCTTACCCTCAATGTTATTAACCATAGTAAGGGTCGTACCTGTTTTGCTTGTACCTTTGCCGCCTAATGTAATTGAGATGCTGGCTGTCCTTTGAACTTGAAGATCTTTTATCATTTCAGCCAGTTTATCCAGCATGATTTGGTTTTCCGATGAGGAGATGGCCGGATTCACTTGGCTAGAGTTGCTTTCCCTTTTGTCTTGACTGCGACCCATTCTTCTATAGGCTGAATTCTGCCTTTTGTTAGTTTCCCATGAAGGAACCAGCAAGAGTCTCGAGAATGACCATTCCTCTTGCAATGAGTACATTTAACTTTTCTAGAGTCCTCACATTTGTGTTTAATAGACCTCTCACTATTGGTGACATGGGCACTATTGCTTGTTGTAAAGGCCATTTTGTCTTCATTATGTGTCTCTTGACAACCATCGGCCAGCATATCCATAGCCTTATGCCGACTCTTCATGCATAAGCAAGGAAAAAACAGAAGCTAGAGAAGGCAGTTCGTGAGCCATAAGTATTTGACTACATTGTTACTCAGAATCATTAGGCAGTCCGGCTAGAATTTTAAAGATACTCTCCTGTTCACGTTGACGTTTGGCCTGAGTAAGATCTGAAGTCAATGATATATAAATATCCATTTCATCCCAAATTGCTTTAGAAGTACCAAGGTACTCACTAAAAGATGACGTCCCCTTTTTCAAGCTGCCCTTCTTTAGTGCTAGTTGATACGTACGGGCCGTATTATACTGCTCACCGTAACGATCTTTGGCACCTTGCCAAACTTCTTTTGCGGTTTCTAAGAAGGTGAAACTGGCTGCGATCTTGGGCTCCATAGATTTTATGAGCCAAGATGCTATAGTGTCATTGGTGGACCTCCATTCCTTGTATTTTGGATCGTTAATGGGTGGTTTCTTTGTACTACCATCAATATAATCTAACTTGGATTTCCCACTAGGAAATCGTGTAACATCCTTAGACCAAGGCAAGTAGTTGAAATCATTGAGCAACGTACGAGTAATTTTGAGATTGGGGTTACCTTGTTCATGAATGTCAATCTTGTGCATTGATCCATCGCTGGTTTGAATGATGGTGGCTTCACCGTTGTCATTCCTTGTTTCCCTTTCTTGTTCCATAATGACTCACTGCTAGAAGCTCGAAGATTTTTCCTTAGAAGATCTTTTTACTGCTCTGATACCATGATAGACTGAGATTTAATGAAAGATAAGGATGATAGAGAAAAAAGAGGCTGCACCAGTTTTACGTGGTTTGGCTTTGCAGCCTGCATCCACGAGCAAGAGAAACCAACGTTTTTTATTTTGATAATAATTTTGTCAATACAATCAGTCATGCCCTTATACATCAAGAGAGTATTAAGGAAGGGAGGAGACCATGAGGCACTCCATAAATAAGTAGTACGTTGGTTTATGACCATTGCCCAATTTACTTGCTGAGTGGGGACCAATTATGTTAATTGATCTTTGGAGAAGGTTGCTGTTCTAACCTATATTGATTTGCAACAGTTTTCTCAACATGGGCACATCATTGTATAAAAGCTGGGAATGACCTGCCCCTAGGCCTCGACATCTGGCCGGCACCTGACCCCCGAAACCCGAGCTTGGGCCCGAGTCAATGCCCAAAACCCGAGGTTGGGCTCGACCCGATTAAAAATATATTTTTTAAATATAAAATTAAAAATTTTTAAATAAAAACACATTTTTAATAATGATATATATATTATTATTAAATAAAAATAATATAAAAATTAATCAGGCCGAATCGGGCCCCATTAGGCTGACCTAGGCTGGTCTTTCAGGCCCGGTATCAAGCCAAGTATCGGGTACCCGGGTCCGATGCCCAGGCTTCCCTGTCCTTGCACTTCTAAAACATCGGCAGGTGATCTGAGGCTACTGGCAACGACCATTAGCCTAGCCAAAAGTTTTTTGCTACACTACAAAGGACAAGGGCGAGTCTTGGTTTTTGCGAGGGTATGAGTATTGGTAATGGAAATAGGGTTATTGGTCGTTGCCAATAGCTTGTTTTGTTGTTGTGGTTGTATTTGTTCACTAGGGATCTGATCTTGTGGCTGGTGTGGCTAATTGCCCCACCAGCTATAATGTTTTTTTTTACAATCAAGAATATAATTTAGTGAAGATCGTATGACCCTTGAACAAAACGTTTTTTGTTATTTGTGACCTCTTGATGTTTTACATACTAAATAAATATATAATTTACAAACATAACAGCTGGTGCGACACATTTTCTATGTAGTAAACAAATGACAACGAGGATACATAACAATGAATTTTAATTATATAAAAGAAACGAGTGCAATAGGTTTCTTGAGATACTGGCTTTTCATTTTTCAGTTCTACTTTCTCACTTTCTTTTCCTTCCTTCATAACTGTCTTCTGCTTTAAAGATTAGTGGGATCTTAAGGAGAGAAAATAACCCTGAAAAACCAGTCTAAAAATGAAGCTGATTATATATATATATATATATATATATATATATATATATATATATATATATATAGAGAGAGAGAGAGAGAGAGAGAGAGAAATGTCATTAGGACAGACAGAACAAACAGGAAAAACATAAGAAAGACAAATGTCAGACAAAAGGGGCATGGTGTTTTGTTTTATGACCATCAAAATTCTGGAGAAAGAACACCATAGTCCATAAGAACAGGACACTGGTATACAGGACGTCCAGTCCATTCTATCATATAGGACGACAATCAAACAACCTCTAAGGAATTGCTTGACAAATGGGATGCTTTAAGAATCAGCTCAAAACTTTGGAATAGATTTATGAAACACTCACAAAGTGTATCAACTGCCAAACGACCACTAAAGAATATTTTAAAATGAATATGTTAAAATGTCTATGCTTCTTACCAGTTTGTCATTGGAAGCCTTCAAAACAAAAATATTGAAATGTTATCACTTTAACATTGCTTGGATTGCAGAAAACGGTGCATCAACACAAAAATATGCTTGCAATCCCCTATAAACGATGCCCGAACTGCTTACATGACTAGCTACTGTCCTCAGCCACTATGAGTCTTTCCCTGGCAAAGTGTTGCAATGTTAGTGTCTAGAAATCAGTGATATGGACAATGGATTAATTACTGTCAATGTATATTTAATAGCCTATTTTATATCTCAATAAAACGAGGGGATCCCTCTGTTGTTTCCCAGCGAAAAATTACCTATTTGATGTCACGAGCAGTGGCACACCAATTACATTATTATACTTGAATATATGTTAGTTACTCGAATAGTGTATATGTTAAACTTAGAACACAATAACTCTTTAATTTGAAATGAACTTTAGGTAAATGTTGGCTCGAGAGTCTATGCTTAAACCCTTGAAAGTAAGCTGTTATGGTGTTGTGCCAAATGTTTTGCCAAATGTTCATGTTGCCAAGCTACCCTTAAAAGTGTAGAGGAAATGATGGATGCTTAACAGTCTAATGGACGACGAGTGAGTGCAGACCATTTGCTCTGGACATCTTCCCCGAATGAAAAGAATGCTAGGAGTTAGGCTGGCTACATTTAACACGAAATAATTCAATAAGATATGCAGAAAAGAAACAAGGATGGTTAGGGAAAAGAATGCTAGGAGTTAGGCTGGTTACCTTTAACATGAAATTATTCAATACGGTATGCATAGAATGCAATGACCAGAACATAAAACACAAGAATTCTTTTTAAGTGAAATTATCAAACATGCCCCATGTTTTACCATCCCAAAAGCTTATGCTTCCAAGCCCAGAGAACTCTGCCACCTGCCATCTACTTCTCTGCATGTGAATAGGAAAACCTAATTCTCATTGTAATCAAGCACATAATCATACCCTTTATTCTGTCAAATACATCATCAATGCAACATAGTTCAGCAAAAAACTCTAAAAAACTCACAGAAGAAAAAGGGGCTATGCCACAAAGCAGCAGAGAGAAAGAGAGGGAGATCGAGAAGACCTGTAAACCTTGTGGAAGGGGAAAGGAGGAGGTATCAAACAGTCCCTCAAGAGCAGTGAATATGAGCGTTGATGGTGACTGAGGCAGCAGCGGCATGAGAAAGAGGCAGCAGTGATTTTTGGCGTGTTTCATTCGGGCAAAATCAGTTGGGAGGAGGAAGAAGAACAACAACGACAAGGAGAAGAACAAAGGAAGGCCGAAGGGGTACCTGGCGTGAAGGTGGGAGCAGGAGCTGCAGCAAGAGCAAGAGGGACGACTGATGCATCTGAGGCAGCAGCAGCAAGAGAAGGGGAAAGGCGACGAATGAGTCTGAGGCAGCAGCGGCAAGAGAAGGCAGCAACAGTGATTTCTGGGAGGTTTTATTTGGGAAAAATCAGTTGGGAGGAGGAGGAAGAAGAAGAACAACAAGGAGAAGAAGAAAGGAAGGCCGAAGGGGTACCTGGCATGAAGGGGTACCTGGCGTGAAGGCCGGAGCAGGAGATGCAGCAAGAGCAAGAGGGACGACGGATGCGTCTGAGGCAGCAGCAATGAGAGAAGGTGAAAGGCAATGGATGCGTCTGAGGCAGCAGCCGGCAAGAGAAGGCAGCAGCAACGGAAGAGAGACAGCAGTTGGAAGACAGCAAGTGCCCTCAGGTCTGGTCGTCTGGCTGTTAATTGTTGGACATTTGGCTCCACTTGCTTGCATGACACAGCGGTGGGCTTGGGAGTAAGGGGAAAGAGTAGCTTCAGCTTTCACTTGGATCGTGGGATGACCTCCTACTCATCTAAATTAGAGTATTATATATGTTATCATCTTATTTTCTAGGAATTGGGTTTAGATGGGCATATGACCACATGCAAGGCACTTGAGAAACATCAAGTGATAATGAGTAGGAAATGGGTTTAGACGGCCATATATGCATCAAGAAGGATGGCTGGACCATTGATGGACCCAGCCCAGTTTCTTGGATTGCTTTTTTGACAGGTAACTACTGGTCGAACAGAATGAGCAACCACTCGTTCCACAGTTTAGTTTTCTGAAGAAAAGACTAGTTCGCATGACCCGTTCGGCACTGTTTGACTGGAAGGTACACAAGTCAGTATTGACCGGCATGAGCCAATGTCATTGGACATTGGTACGGGTATAAAAAGGAAGGCCGAGGCCATCGCCTAAAATAACTCATGGAACTGGGAATAACATTATTGGTAAATAGAACTTGCATGTTATACTTTCACGATCAGTCGATTTAGAATCCACAGTTCAATTTTTTTTTGTGGCTTTTCTATTTATTTTTTAGATGTTTGTTTTATTAGATGATCAATTATTTTACATTTTTAGGATTTTTAAAATTTTTTCTATTTATCCCTTTTTTCTTATTTTTTCAAAGTCATTGTATTATTTCTGAAGACAACCTCAATGTTTAAAACGTGAAGACGTTTTATCTTTTTTCTATGATTGAAACTATTACAAAGAACAATGAAGAAACAAAAACACAAGCAGGACAAAGCATGTCCCACGCTATTATAGATAACCTAGCCCCTAAGTCACCCGCACCGGAGTTGCATAGAATCGGGTGCGTACCGGACATGGGTGCAGGTCCGACTCACACTCGAGCCCAGTTAGAACGTCATATTATTAAATTACTTATATAATACATGTTGTTATGATATTTTCCTATGCAATGCAATTATTCAAGTATGTTATATACATTAATAACTAAATTTTAATAATAATATATATATGCTTATTCTGTTATATATATAGTAAATTATTAATAATAACAATAAAATAACCTCGCCACACCGTCACATCTAAATTTTTTAGGATGTGCCACTCCGGCACCCGCACCCACACCTTGCCCTCAGGTGACATAGCCTGGCGTGACATAATGACTATGAACTAGCAAGAAAAAGACTAAAAGCCCCTCCAATGAAAGGGAAAAAAAGCCCAAAGGTCGACCCTTCTTTTAATGTTACTGTTCTGAGCATTCAACTCAAAAATTAGTTAGATTTATTAGATATTTTAAAAGGTGTTTCATGAATTTACCTTCTTTTTTGTAGCAGATTCACAAAAACCCCAAGGACAAGTTCAAACATATAATTAGGAGAACAAGTCCAAGTTAGATTTATCCAACAAAGTTATGATTCATAGCCTGAGGGCAGGGCGAAGCCAGAATTTTTTTTTCTTTTTTTTTTTATAGGGCACAAGTAATGACCATGGGGAGTTGACATAATGGGGTGGGGCTACTCCATATAACTGGACACAAGTGATGTAACTTCAATACTAGATTAACATTTCAAAGAGTGAGTTCTATGGGGCATATGCCCCTGGAGACTACACATCTCTTAGTGCTAGTGCGGGTGCATTTTTAGTATGATGTCATATAAAGATGACACCTTAACGCATAGAAAACAGTAGGTCTTGTATCCTAAGAGACGATAGGTTGGGTGAATGTTCCTCACGTTCACCACCTAAAAGCCATGTTTTTTTATTTTCTCAAGCTTGTTTGACGGGACAGAAAGTTGGTAAGATCTGAAACAGCTTATAAGCTGAGGGCGTGGTCAATCTTTAACCATTTGCACAGCCTACTTATTTGGACCACTTAGAAGTTGCAATGAGTGCAATGAATTGTAGGGATGTTGTCTGAATGGTCGGAGTGTCTCTTAGTAACTCTCCCCGTTCGAACACAGGACGTGTAAGTACTCTCATATATAAATTTGCGGATTTCATCTTCTGGATTTGGAAAGAAAATCCTCCGACTTCTCACATACATATAAAAGTCGCTAGTACTCACAATTCTGTCCCTAATAAGTAATCGTGACTGTAGTATCTAGCGACATATTTTTGAATCTCTCACACATGTTTGGAACTGATTTTGGGGTCACTGTCGAATATGGCATCATGTGAATGTGGCTAAAATTCAGAACATATAGTACTTGCTTAATGTTTAATTCCTTGATTAAAACTTTGTGCTATAAAGAAGACATTAATTGAAGCGATGTTACTTTTATTGAAAAAAGAATATGATGCTTTTATATTTTGTATTTTTAAAAACAGAATGTTGTTCTTAACATGTTCCATCTAAGAGAATTTAAAAGCCTCAGCGCAGGTTACACAAAAGACTTTACCTTGAGGGGCATAGCGTAGCTTGTCTAAAAGTTACAAAGTCAAACAGAAACAGGGTTACTTCGATGAACATAGCGTAACTGGTCGAGTTGAGGGGCTGGTGAGAGTCAGGTCGAGTTGAGGGGCTTTGTGAGTGGTCATCTATAGACATTTATAAATTGTGTTATTTTGTAGGAACCTGGGGGCCATGAGGTTGGGAATATGCTCACCTTGAAAGCAAATGAGAAACATCAAATAAAGCAATGGTTGTCAGGACAAAGATATTTATCTAAAAATCAAGCAAAGGTTGAATCATCAAAGGACCCAGTTTAGTTTCTTGGATCTGCTGCTGTGTTAGTGTTTGGCCGCTCAGGACAGGCCAAGCATGATGTCGGCAATCCCTCCAGTTTTCCAAAGAAAAAAGAACTTCTGGTCTTGACAGAGCGACATTATCTTCAACAGGTAGGCCTGCAGGACTCGTTTGGCTAAGTGAACATTTTATGATTGTGTCATGAATCCTTTCAAAAATTGGGATAGATTCATGGAGCACTATAATTAATAATTCTTGAATCAGACCCAATTTTTAGGGCAAATTCACGCAACACTCACAAAGTGTTCCTGCTGTTATACAAACCTTCATAAATATTTTAATTCTTTGGACTGAACATTTGTTTTGTGCACTAATGCCCAATATTCATAGGACAGTTGCATGCAACAGTCCGGTTTGCGCCAGAAGTGTTGGTTAGAAGGCAATCAGTTCTTAGCGGTGATGTTAGCGACCATCAGTTTGTTTGATCGACTTTCAAAGGTGGCCGTATATAATGAAAAAATCAGTTTTTCATAATGTGTTGGCTGCTAGAATGATATATATAGAGGGACAAAATTTTGATATAGAAAGCATGTCTAGATGGGTGCTTTGTGATGTTACTTCATACGTAAGAAGGTGCGGTCCTTCCAGTTTTCACTTTTCACCTATTCAAATCAGACCTTAGGTATGCAATATCTTGGATCATATAGATATGTACCCCTCAACATACTTCACGAAAAGGATCTAAGATGCCCACCTATGCAAGAAATTAAGTTTAAGGTCTCTGAGAAAACTTGTTCCAATAGATGGATGAGCAAATGCTAGTCCATCAATTCGAGATCTAATTCCAGATTTTTTAGAGTGACATAGCATCTACATCATGACAATGATGGTAGACAAACTGCAGATTCTCCTAATCACCGCTCTCTTTTCTTCCATCCATTTTAGTCACAGCGGGATGTGAGATCAAGTTGCGTGCACATCCTTATGGACTCACAAGTATGCAGTTATCATACCAAAAAAGATGGGGTTTTAGGTATTTTCAATTTTCTAATGAAGTAATGTTGATTTTAGACTTTTTAACTTTTTCTTAACCTCTTTTTCACCCTTTTAAAATGTTTCCTTTTCATTATATACAGGGAAAAAAGAAGGGGTTTGGGGTACTTCTGAATTTTTTTATTGAAATGATGTCTATTTTAGACTTTTTAACTCTCTCATAACCTCTCTCTCTCTCTCTCTATATATATATATATACAATCTTCTTCTTTTTTCAAAATATATTTTTTCTATAATACCATTCCTTGGACCGGACACTCTACTTCTCATTATGACTGTTACATTAATAGAAATATGTCGGTTTGGCCATTGTCCACCCGAACTCCAAACCTGGTTATGTGTAAAAAAATTTCTTGCATTTGTATGGTTACGATGAAAAAAAATAGGAAGACAAAAGTGGAAGCAAAAAAAATACAATAAAAGACATACCTTTTAAAAAATTGCTAAAATGTCCCCCTATTCTTGAGTATGTACGTTGGGTGCCCATATGGGGCATTCAACTCAATCTACCCGAACTCAGCTGAACGCTTGCCACTCACTGTCTCTTCATGAGTAACTGTCACCTCTCTCTCTCTCTCTCGATTTAGCCTAATTTGTTTTCTTTATTCAGAAACAGCTCTTAAGGATGGTGGAAAGATTAACGGAAGATGTGGACTATGAGAGAGGGACATGCATAGAAAATTCTTGTGTCAGATTTCCATTGCATCCATGGGTCACATTTTTACTTGGAAACACAGTCACCAGTTTGTTTACTTGTGGTGGTATCCTCCAACGCTTCATTGGGTGATTCCAGCCCCAACGCATCCCTAGACCTTCCAAGCAGGATTAAAGCTAAGAATTCACTGCCGACCTTTTCTTCGAATCTCTGAATTTGAACAAGGTGCTTGAGAATTACAGGCTTAGCCTCCCTGGCCGTGAAACCTAAATAATTTGTATTTGTATCATTATAGAAAAAAAACAATCTTGGAAAGTTGAGAAGACGCATATATAACCTATGTATTATGCATAAACGTTCAGGTGGGGATCTGCCCATATAGAAAACATATAAATATTAAACATCAATCAAGAAGAAGTTTTACGGTGAGTCCGGCCATCTAAAGAGAACAACTGGACGATCGATGGATCGAGCCCAGTTTTGAGAAATCCAGGACTTGTCAAATACAATGAGCAGCCATTGATTCAACAGTTTTGTTCTTGGAAAAGGACCAATCTCATTGGTTCACAGTTTGAATGGATCACCGCAAAACACAGTAACTTGTCGATGGAAAAGCAAGATATTCGCTGCTGACAGAAGGCCCTTCAGAAAATCAGTGGCCGAGGGATGCCACATGCTAATCAGCAAAATAGCTACAGAGCTTCGACAATGTAAACTAGTAATTTTTGTGTGCCTGTGTGGGCAATTGCCACACAAGTCCACACGTTCCTGCATGATTCTTGATAAATAGGAGTTGCCTATTGTGATACTTATCAGTCCTCCTTAATGATTCTTTAATTATTCATACTCTCACATTCTGTTTTTCTCGTGTAAAAGTTGGTTGGAGTCAGCGGCTTTCAATTGTATTGGGGCTTCGCTTGGGTTGATCCAAAGTGTTATACAAATCGGCCAATATTTATTTATTGTTTACTTAGAAGAAACTGTCTTTTCCATAAAACTACTAAGGCTATGCCCTTATGCTTTCAAGATTTTGTCCTGCTTCGAGGCTTAGGTGGACATACTGTACATCGTCAACTCCACTTGCCATGGTTTGCAATCCAGAGAAATAACACACTAGAATGTGACAGCGGCCACAAGATTCAAACCTCGAACTCCTTGGATATGAACTACTTGCCACCCAGTTGCCCTATGTGCCTTGAGGCAATCAACCAATCTTTATTCAAGTGATTCTGAATGAAGCATGATATTGCCAATTCATCATCAATCGCCCATTTTAAAAGATGCAGAAGTGCTTTCGGGTTTCTTTCAGTTTCCACTTGATTTCACATTTCACTTAAAGAAATTTCCAAAATATTGACAAAGTAGCTCTCAGCCTCGATCTCACTCTCAAACTGCAGGCCCACGTGGACCATCTAGAGTCTAGCATCCACAGTTTGCCATCTCCCATCGATGTTGAAGACTCAGGCAACAATCCATGGCGTCGTTGAGGAATCGATCAATGACATCACTGGAGTTGGCCAAAAAGGGCATCTGCAGTTTTTCCAATCCATCCCTCCTCTTTGGTCATGTCAACCTGCCGAACCTAGGGATGTCAGAGGGTTGGGTTAGGTCCGACCAAGCCTTCTGTTTTTTAACTTAAATTTTTTCATTCCAAAACAGACTGGTTACCTCAGGGGCTGTCTGACGACAGTAACACATTGTTATTAATGTCTCCTACTGTACATGCAACACTGTAACAAGTCTTCTATGAATCTGTCTTATTTGCTAGGACAGATTTATGGGGCAGCAACAATGTATTACTTTGCCAAACAACATCTTAAGAACCTACTTTTATGTTTGAAAATTGACCAAAGGTTGAATGTTCTTGTTGGGTTTTTGGATCTAGATATTAGACCAAATGTAAAATCACATACAAAACCAGAAGCAAAAAGTAGGTGGATATATGTGTCTATGTATATGTATGTATTGTGCTTTTGTGTACTGGATGCCCCAATTTTTTAAACCATTAAAAATTAGTCTTTAAATGCATTGTTAATTGTTGGTAAAAACACTAGGAACTGTTGCTATGTACAGGTCGTAAACTATTGCTAGTCCTCATTTTTTACAGCCACCCAATAGAATGCATTGAGCGTGTAAATAAATGCATTGCTTAATAAAATGCACTATGTGATCTACTGTGAGAGGTTGGAAGATTTCTCTATCCAGAGCTGGGTGGAGAAGTTCGAGGACATATATATATGATTTTTGACCAAATGTATAGCCTAAAGAAAACATCTTTGTGATCTTTAGTCAAATTTAGATTTGGGATTTGGTTCTTTTGCAAGACACAAACAATCAAAGATGCATAGATGACAATACGTGGGTTTTTTTGTTTTGAATAATTTTTCATAAGGAGTTTTGTTTTATAAAGCACTTGTTGGAGTTCGATTGATTAAATACACGGCTGTCAATACACACTGGTCCCAACAAGGCCAAGGCAAACCAGATTGGAATTTAGCACATGTCTGTTGATGAACAATGCTTTTTCATGAAAAAAATCATTCATCACCCTTAAAAAAATCGACTCCGTTATAAGTTTTAACAATTTTAACCTCAGCTTTATATTGCCTTTCTATCTTCTTCATACTCTCACATTCTGTTTTTCTCTTGTAAAAGTTGGTTGGAATCAGCCGATTTGAATTGTAGGGGCTTGGCTTGGGATGGTCCAAAGTGTTATACAAATCGGCTAATATTTATTTATTTATTTATGTTTACTTAGAAGAAACTATCTTCTTCATAAAACCACCAAGGTGGACGTACTGTACATCGTTCAACTCGAATGTTGTTCTTGCTATGGTTTGCAGACAAGAGAAATAACACATTAAAATGTGACAGCGGCCACAAGATTCAAACCTTGAATTCCTTGGATATGAACTGCCTTGCAGCCCAGTTTCCCTATGTGCCTTGAGGCAGTCAGCCAGTCTTTATTCAAGTGATTCGCAATGAAGCATTATTTAGCCAATTCATCGCCAATCGCCCATTTTAAAAGATGCAGGTGTGCTTACGGGTTCCTTTAAGTTTGCACTTGATTTTTCATTTCATTGAGAGAAATTTCCACAATATTGACAAAGTAGCTCCCATCTTGATCTCACTCTCAAACTGTGGGCCCACACGGACCATCTACAGTCCAGCATCAGCAGTTTGGCATTGTTGAGGAATCGATCATTGACATCATTGGAGTTGGTCAAAGAGGGCATCTGCAGTTTAACCCAACCTGGGGACGTCAAAGGGTTGGGTTAGGTCCAAGGCTTGACAATGCCGTGCTTAGGCTGACCCAAAGCCTTTATTGGCAGTCCAAGCCTGTTCTGTTTAGTTATTGGGCCAGGGCCTGGCCATCAACTTCATGTTTATCTTGTACTCAACCTGATATCTATCCTTATTTGAAACTCGTCAGTTTTCATTTTTTAATTTTTGGAAACCATTGGGAATATGTCAAGAGTTTGTATGGAGTCAACTGCTGGCATCATGCCAAAGAATGTGAGAAAAAGAAGTATAAAGGTATGTATTTGGGCCAAGTCGAGCCCCCAATGCCCGACCCAGGCAAGCTATCCCAGCGTGTTTTTTTATCTGGCAAGTAGGTCAAATGGTCCCATTTGTCCATCTGGTGCCTGGCCCAGTGCCTACCCTTAAAGTCAGTCATAGTGTTTTGGCAGCATATATACAGGACGTTTGCTACGAAGTTCCCACAGATCTTGTGTGTGTGAGAGGTTTCCCATCATTGAGAACTTTCTTGTCAGCTAATTAATATTTTTGGGTGATGCATTTGAAAGAGGCCTAGCTTAAAACCGAACATGGAATCTTTTGCACCCTTTAGATATGATAAAAGTCATTTTGTGCATGAGTTTATAGTAATCTAATTAAAATATCATTAGATGCCATACAGTGGTGCTACTAAGTCTTCACCTATAAAAATTAAAACTACTTAAGATATTACTAGTACTTTTATATGGGAGAATTATAGCATGTTGAATGCCCAGTGTTGTTAGGTAATTAAAAAGTTAAAAGTCTATGGTTGAAAACACCACAAACTGTTGTTGAAATCATGATAAACTATTATAAAAACACACTACCACAAACCATAAACCGTTGCTAATACCCCTGCAGTGTCTATATTTTAGCAAATAATGTTTTATTTTGAGCTATACGACAATATCTAGCATCCATCAAATTTGAATCCACTCACACACACATATTCAAATTTGTCATTTCCTAGATCTTGTCTTATTACTAAAAATAAAGAACGGTCGCTAAAGCATGCAGCTGTATTAGCAACAGTGTATCAAATAGTGCCTATTTAAGGCACTTTTTTTAATGGTTTATGGTTTTATCAATGACATTATTTAAATCTATTAGTCATCCAACATCTAGAAGATTAAAATGATTATATATATATATATATGTTTATTTAATATATATTTATCTGTATTTATAATTATATTTATCACTAGGAACCTTATTTTCCTAAGGAGTATGTTAACTTGTCAACCTTCTTCCTTCAACTATCCATTGAGGCTCTTCGTTCTTGAAAACGGTAATATTCAAAAAAATATTGTTCTTACCACTTTTGTCTGTATTGCTAAAATAACGTAGACCATAAAAATGCATGGGGGCCCCAACCCTATGATGTATACCTTCTCCCATCAATGGGGGCCCGAAATGCTACACTTTCCTATGATGTATACCTTCTCCTTACATTAATGATGAAAAATAATATAAAGAAAAAAAAATCAACAGAAAAAACACAATTAAGAACTAGCCTCTAACTTAGCCTCAACACTCTCTTGCTCACTCAGCAAACTTTCCATGGTCAGGGTCAGCACTTTTCAAGATTTGTCTGACATGAATCAGCGACCTTCAGTATCATTAATGTTGGCTTTTCTTTTGTTTTTTGTTTTTTTGATTTTGTGAACGACAAAGGAGTTTCCAATGGAGATAGCCTCCAAAGAGAAGTGATCTTTAACCACAGAATACCTTCTCACTATTGAGACTACCAATGAACCAGAGTCACTCTCTTAGTTCCTTGACACGAGAACTAACAGCATGACAGTTTGTGATTAGAGTAACATGAGAGTCTTTAGGAATCCTCTCTAGAAGAACAGAGTCCATAATTCTGATCATGTTTGAGAAGAGAAACCTTTGTACCACCAACCTGGTTTTCCTGATTGGGGAGGCATTAAACCATAGTAAACCAGCCACTTTATAAACATTTGCAACACAATGTGGCCACTTCCAGCCCCCACTCATCTTTACTCTGACAATGCCAAAAATGGCTGAAAATTAAGGTTTGCAGCTAGATATTTATCGCCTGTTTTACATATTGTCCTCATTCTTGTTTATAGAATACCTCACAACATGAGTGTCAGACTTCCCTCTTAGCAATCTCAGCTAGCTTAACCACCTCTTTATGCACCACGTGATTTTTGAAAGACCATAGCTTCCAGATTGTGATATTGAAGCAGGCAAGCCAACACCATCCGAATTCTTTACATGAGAACCTCTTCCTCCACCACCAGTTCCAGACAGAGAAAAAGTCTGAGGTATGGAATTTATCAACTCCAAACCATGAATAGATGCATTGCTAAATGTTCATAGCATTAGTATATGAGAAAAGAAAGTGAGATAGATCTTCACATGCCCTCCACACAACTTAAAGACAGAAACAATGGAAGACCCTACATGTTGAAGTTTGGCATCAGCAGGTAGACGTTAATAACTACAAACAAACACAAACCAGTTAGCTCTAGGTAACGCTTTTGCGTTCCACGCTGTGCCATGTAACTACCATTCCTTTAATTTTACATGGTTCCAAACATGGCTCCTGAGCTTTGCAGGTTTACGATTTTCTTTAGAACAAAGAAAATCTGCACTTTGCATGAGCCTAAGTTGAAGGCAATCTCCAATGCATTGCACATGTCGCCATAGATTTAGCTCAATGTGGTGCTGTATTAGCATTTACTTACCCGACCTTCGAAGGAAAGGTTCTACTTCCCAAGCAGATCTAATGGAATCTGCTTGAGTAAAACATCCTCCATAGAACTTAGCAAGCTCCCCATTCATCACATTTCAAGTAACAGATTTAGATCCCGCCCAAGAGAAGAAATATTTGGAACCATTTCCACATATCAAGTACTTTTCCTACTCAAATATTTTTTCATGCATAATGAGTCCCATATGCCCTGGTGAAAAATTAATGTACATCCTAGAAACAACCGACTAGCTTCATTGACCTCTTTAAGATATCTAATGCCGAGCCCACCTTCCTATTTAGGAAAAGCCAAGACATTCCAAGCAAGTAAATGAGGCTTACCCCTGCATCTGACTCTTCCTATAAAAAACTGCACATAATCTGTTCCATTTTCTTAATGACACCAAGAGGGCACTTGAGCACCAACATCCAGTAAATACGAAGTGCTTCTAATACTGATTTGATCAAGTAGATCCTACTGCATAGGAAAGTAGCATGCTTTTTCATAAACTAAGTTTACTCTGTATTTTTAAAAGAATAAGAACCGTACCAACATTCTCAAATTCATTGGCTTGGGTGGGAGACCCAAATATCGAGTGGGAAACTGTCCTAGGCTCCCACCGAACTGATTACAAATACTTGCAATCTTGCTTTGGCCCATATTGAAAAAGAAGAATGCTGATTTTTGAAGGTTAATCATCATTCCAGCATGGAGTTCAAACAGAAAAAAAAATTCTAGATAAAGAAAGCCATTCTTGAAGGCTTTTAAGAAAATCAAGATGGCATCAGCATACATTGTAGAAAAAACCCCTGCTATGCCTCTTCCAATATGCTTCATTCATTCTTCTTTGAATTGTAGCTTGCAATGTATGTGAAAAGATTTTCATGACAATGAGGAATAAAAATGAAGATAAAGGAAACCTTATTGCAGACCATGAGAAGATCCAAAGTATTCACCTTGATGGTCATTAATCACAAGAGCACAGAAATCATTTTTCACTACTTTTATTACTTTTTAAGTCCAAATAGGATGAAATCTTAAATGCAAGATGGCAGCCTGTAAGAAAGTCCAATTGACCCTGTCATATGCTTTTGATAGGTCTATCTTCAACATAAGCTAGTTGATCTAGCTTTAGACATTGTGTATACCATCTCAAGCACAAGAACAAGACATTGGTGGATGTTTTTATCTTTCAAAAACCCACCTTGCATGCTGGAAATGACCCACTTTAGTGCCTTCTTCATTCTTGAAACCATGATTCTGAAAATAAATTTCAGTACACTATTCTCAAGAAAAATATGTCTGAAATTGGAAATGTGCACAGCTGAATCAAATTTAAGAATTATGATTATATGACTTCGGCCTAGTTTCTTAACAAGCTTTCCTTTCTAAAAAAAAGAAATCTCTAGTGCCAACTGTGATATTAGTCCTTAACGTGCCCCAACTTTTTTGAAGGAACGATTTCAGAAACCCATTCAGACCTGGTGCGCTATTGGAGTTGGCACCCATAACAGCTATTGCACTTCCTCATCTGAAATGGGACTTAACAACGTTAAGTTTTCTTTTATAAATAGGCAGTGACCAACAGCAAGCTGATCCATAATAATTCTTGTTGAGTTGTCACGTGTAAAAACTCTTTAAAAATGAGAAGTACATGCTGAAAGAATTGGATCCTCCTCATAAAACTCCCCATCATCTGTCTTCATGTGCAAGAGTCTACTTTTTTCTACCTTTCTTGAACATAGCATGAAAACATTTGCTGTTATTAGCCCCTTTTTTTAGCCATGATACCCTTACTTTCTTTTTCTTCATCTCAAAGAGCATCCGCAAGAAAACATCTAATATGATTTTCGGAAGTGGACCACTTATGAGAGTCAATATCTTGCCTCTTATAAATTTCAATAAGAACCTTTTGAAGTACGTTAATTCTGGTATCAAATTTCTTGGTTCTATACTTACTCCAATTACTTAGGCATGGTCGTAGTCTATTCTGTTTTGCCAGAAGGTTAAGCACTGCATATCCTCTACACTCCACTCTCCATGCTCTTGCAATAATGACCTTACAACTAGGTTGACACTCTCAATAAAGGAACTATTTAAATCTTCATCTTCTCTTGCATGCGGTTTCAAAGATATTTAATTTACATGTAAAAGAGAAGTGCTGAGTGGTCTAAAGAACTTCTTGGTTCTACCAAAACCTGCCCACAATTTTCAACTTGCTCAAAAATCTATCTAAGTTGCTTTGAACCAGTGCTGTCGGGGAGTAGAGATTGGTTCAAGTGAAAGCTCTGTTTCTGTCCACAATCTCTCTTAGTCCAACATCTTGAATGAATCCACTGAATGCTAAACAAGCTTGTCTAGCAGGGGCAGGCCCATTTTTCAGACTCCTTATAAGTTGAATTAAAATCTTTCATTATAATACTAACATTTGTTTATTGGCAATAATGGTATTTAACATAACCAATTGGTCTTTGCGAATTCTAAAGTGAGGGTGTAGATACACCCCTATTGTATCAAAGTTGAGATTCAAAGCTTTATGAATAAACAAACAATCCATCCAAAATTTATTAAATTTGCAACTAGTCCATCTAAAATCAGCCTGTCTCTAACTCTACACAATTATGGCGCCATTAAGATTCATATCAATATTAGATTAAAAAAAAAACTCCTCGTAGTGATTGCAAAAGGATTTGAAGTTGTCTGCATTCAACATGATATCGAAACATGAAAATGATCCCAAGTTGATGAGATATCACCCAATTGCCAAAATCTTTCTACATTGTTAGAGTAGCAAGGCCTCTAACATTCCAACTATAAACTTCATTTGATGGCAATTGGCAACTCCTCTTAGGCTTCTTTTCCTACAGGAGAACATTCTCTTTGTTATGGAAATCCTCTGCTCCTTGGATATCCATGTCAGGATCATGTTGCGCCAACTTCCCTTCTTTCGGGCCAGAGCTTTATAGCCCTAAAAAATGTTGTCCCACAACCCTTCTTCTTAAAATTGTTAACTTCTTTGGAATGGAGAGATCTTTTTTGTTCAAACTAATATTCATAGGAGAGGAAGACGTTTTATCTTTTTGTTTTCAGTCCATTAGTACAGTCCTAGTGGAGTTCAAAAAGCCAAATCCAGGAAAAAATTCCTCCTCAACTTCTGTGGCTTTCTTCTTGGTTTCATGGCAGGACTCAGCAATAGTTTTACCATGGTTAACCTTCAATGAGGATGATTCCATCACCACTTCATATGAGATAATCCCTTGAGACTTGTGACCCATAGATCGTAGGTCTTCAACAGGAAGTACATCTTTTTCAAAAGGCACAAATTGATTTCATTTAATATTAGATAGCTTGCATTGCTTAGGCCTAGATTTCACCTTCTATTAGCAATAATGACCTGAGTCCATCCATTTGAGGGTTCAGTATTCACTTTTCCCTCCCTCATATGAGTGAGACGATCTCCTGTGGAATGTAATGAAACCCCACATAAGGTATAAAAACAAATTTTTGTTCATCTTCCACCATTTATTCAAAAACTTTATACCATCAAGAATACAAATCGAACCCATAAGTGAAGCCATCAGCATCTACAAAAAAACTACCCAGAACCTTAATGACACCAGCTAACACCTAGCAGTTCCACATATAAAGAGGCAACTTCGGTAGACGAATCCCTAGAGAGGTTCTCGTGACAGCTTGAAGTCGAAGCGGCATTCTGACTTCCACTTGCTAGTGGGCAAAAACCTATCGTGAACATGCCATTTTTTTGTTGCATAACTTCCTCTAAATATTCCTTTGAGGATGCCTTGATAAAAAAGAGTCATTTTGAAAGGAGTGAAATTGTTTTCTCTGATACAAATTGTGAAAAACTTCCACCCAATCCAGACGAAATCTTGAGCTACCGCCTAACAGAATTGCAATAGCAGTCCATCTGAAAGGTCTGACCATTTGCTTCCCCTCAATTTCACACACTACAAGATCTGGTAATCCAAATGCCTCCTCCCACTCATTTTGGTCCACAACACCAGCCTCTTTGCCACCGACACCCAAAATCATCGCACTGATAGAACTGACTGGAATCCTTGATCAATAGGTGACTTTTCATGATCCATCATCTCTAAGGATGGGCGAGAGCCTCCACCACCCACGATAAAGTGATGCTCATGAACATTTTCCTAACTCTAACCTAGGGTTCATGTTGTTCCCTTTCTCTGCTCCTTCATGTGATAACCACATCTTCTCCTTGACCAAGAACTGTTACATGTGGAACAATCCACACGCTACTCACTTTGACCATGTGCTTCTTTTCCCCACCATTTGTATTTAAATCCACACCCTTAGTCACAACCTACGTCATGATCTCCTTTATAAATACAAGGACTTTTCTTTGTAGATCCAGATTACCATAGCCACCTTCCTCTCCTCCTTCATGACTTCTCCCAGTTGCACTATCAAACTTTCCTACCAACATCTTCACCAACACTGTCAATGTTAACCGAAACTCCCGGCTTCTTGATAGACCTCATTCACCAAGACTTGCCTCTCTCTCATCTCTATGATCCTTCATCCGCTCCAGTTCGACACACTCAGTAGGGCAGCTCTACGCTTCAAGTTGTGCTCCCAATTGGCTTCAGGATGTGCCTCACCAACAACACGACCATCCACATGTATTCTCATGAAGCCTGACCAGATGAACTAATTCCAGTGCCTGACGGCAAAAATCTGGAAATATCTGGCCAGATGGAAATGCCCCGGTAACTTAGAAGTTTAGAACTAAAGCCAATTGATCCTAGAAACGTTCTTCTGGGTGTCACGGCTGAACTCGATGCCTGAAAAGTAAGAAAGAAATGGAAACTTGTGTCTAAAAAGTTTAGAAACGAGTTGATCTGGCAACTCTATCTTATGAAACGTAACAAAAATTGATTGAAACTTGTGTCCAGCTATCTAAGGGTCCTTTCAAATTCAATTGCTATGATTATTCTCTTTGTTTTCATGTTTAATTGAGTTGAGGAGGACTATTGGTTAACTTGTGAAATGTGTTGGGGTCTGCTAAACAGGTGAAACTGCCGACAAGGTTCACATCCTACAATCAAACGTGGTTGAAATGTTTTGGAAAACTTCCACCTGTATGACAAAACAAAAATTATAGAAAAGAAAGTTGGCCGTATGTCCAACTATTTCTTCTCAATCCCACCATACAACCTATATGCTTAAATCTATGAGAGAATAGGCTGGTAGGCAGTTGTTTCGACTTATCGAAGCAGCACTTCATGTGCTATAAAAAGAAGACATTGATACACTATATATAGAGAGTTTCTCATGCAGCTTTACATTAGTACATCACTAGAAGTCCAATCTTACTGGGTCATCATCTATACTGGCAGCAACCTCAAATGGACATTGTGTGTTCTTTACTACAACTTTACCTACCAAATGAAGTCAACATTAAAGCCACTTCAGTCTTCCACATACCATAACCTGAGATGCACCACTAGCTTCTGGTCCGCTTGTGACGACAACCAACTTCATAGCGTCAAGTCCTCATATGGTGATGGATCTGTTGTAGAAGGGTCCCTTGCTCTCGAAAGATTTTGGTTTGAGGTTGGCACTGATGGCACCATCAAGCTTCCGACAATCGCCTTTGGTTGCGTTCATAAAGAAAATAGTGTTGAATTCGAAAATCTTGTACATCCTAGTCTTGTTGGCCTCAGGCCAGGATCTCTTTCACTTGTTAGTAACAACGGCTTCTTTATTAACCATAAATTTGCTTACAGTCTTCCTCTCCATAGCAAGAAAAATAATGTCATTGAGTAGATCAAACTTCTGTGAGGAGGTAGAGTTCTTCGGAACCCAAGAGGTTCAACAGGTGCCAATGGAAGCAAATGCAGCTCAAGGCACTCTCTATACACTCACACTAGATTACATAAATGTGGGAACAACAGACTCACAATATAGTTTGGAGGTGCACAGACGGCAACATGGTTGGGATATGCTGGATCAATTATGATAGACTCGGGTACCCACTGACTATCTTGCCAAAGATGTGTAGGCAAACGCGGTGACTAATGTCACAAACCATAAATGCTTCTATCATCCTAACGAAGATTACTTGTGTTATAATGTAGAGAATAATGGTGATCCATATTAAGGATTGCTGGAGATCACCTTTCATTCAGCCAACGCAGACTTGATGCTGCCACCTTCAAATATCTTTTGGATGTATAGAAGTGCGACAGTAGCTTAGCCATTTTTGGGAATGTTTTCCAGCACAACATGCAAGTGAAATATGATTTGGGGAAGGGGCTGCTTCCTTTTGCACCAATTGAATGTACTCAGGGCTAAAGGTATATACATACATATATATATATATATATATATATATATATATATTTCTTTCGTGATGATCTACATGGTTCTCTGTACTAGTCTATAATTGGCAGCATTGGACGCTGCTTATGTTTTATGTCCTTATTGTCACGTGGTTGATGGTGTTATTTTTTCATGTTGAATAAATATATGTATCTTTTTTCAAAGATGCTTTCCCCTTTGTTGAAGTTTAAAGCTTAACTTAGATATGTCTGCACAAGTATGGACATTAACTGTGGCTTTGACTCGACAGTCGCTAATACTGGATATTCTGTCGCCAATAAGTAATCGCGACGGTCAAAACTACAACAACACAAGTCCTGTGGCCCAAACAATTACCGATGAAAATGGCCATCGTGTCTTAGTTGTGTTTGTTGCGACATTAGTTGCTTTAAGTTAGCATAATGGCCATAGCATGTGCTACACCTTATTGTAACTTTGACGATGGAATTTTCGGTCCCATAACACAATGTGTTCTGTGACGGTTATATAAATCGCTTAACTTCACAATTTCTTTTAACTTTGCAACTAAAAATGATAACCTTCCATCAACAATGATGGTTGTTGTAGCTTGCACAGTGTACTGGCTAGCAACATATTTTCGAGTCCCTTACAAAAGTTTGGAATGGATTTAGTACACAGCGACATATTCTTGAGTCCTTGACACATGTATGGGACAGATTTAGTACACAACGACATATTTTCAAGTTGCTGACACATGTTTGGAACAGATTTTGGGATCAATGAAGAATATTAAACGAGCGCATGTGTAGCAAAAATTTGGAACATATAGTACCTGCTCAGCATTTAATTCATTAGAAGAGTAATTTTTTTGTTAATTGAAATGCAGTAACGTTTCTTGAAATAAGAATATGGTGCTTTTATATATATATTTTTTAAAAAAGCAGAATATTATTCTTAACAAGTTCCATCTAAGAGAATTTAAAAGTCTCAGCGCAGGTTACACAAAATACTTTACCTCCAGAAACTTGTAAGCTTCAATAGTTTTATATGTACTCCTTTTCATAAGGTCATACAAAGAGATCAGGTTACTCCGAGAAGAGTAGCATAACTGGTCGAATTAAGAGTTTGGTGAGAGTCAAGTAGTGAGTTCCAATACCATGAGCATTATTCTCATGAACCATAAAGGTTGGGTGGAGCTACTCCTAAACTGAAGGGAGTGACCGTAAATTCACCTGGTTTAGATGTTTCTGTAGACCCTGGGGTAAAGGGGACGAGTAGAGCTTCTGCCCCTCATGCATGAGGCGGCAGGTTCACTCCGCTCACCCGTAACAAAGAAGGGTTTTCTCCACAAGCACGAGGTCCACTAAAATGTCATGCATTTGAGAACAGTGTTTATAAAAGTTGGCCTGAATTAATTTAAGTCAATTTGAATTGTTTGGCAAACCTGTTTTATTCAGTGGCTGTTGCCCCGTGTTGTTATTAATTATCTTTAAATACTTTTAAGATTTTTTATCTTCTATTTTTCACTTGGTTTTTTTAAATCTAGTATACAGATTTATCTTACCGACAGCCTGCAGGTTGTTTCGCTTTGGGTTTCGATTCTGATTACGATTGTTATAAACATTTATTAGAAACAAATGTTCTATAGAATGGATTTATTTTCACTATTACCCAAATAAATATATATTGTTGAAGGTTCCACACTGCATTCAATTATCAAACAAGTAATCTACTTAATTTACTATTTATTTTAAATGTGCATTTGTCAGTATCGATTGAAGAAATCAACAAGCGACATCCCATGACAATGCTGGTGGCTAAAGTTCAGTTTCTCCTCCTCCACCACCCTTCTCTCCTCATTCTTCTTGACTTTTATTTGAATCCCTTGAATATTCAGGAATGACCCGGCCAATCCAGTTTTCAGTCGACCTGATCGGATCATATGAAAATCCCATCAAAGGATCTGTAATGGCCCGCCAAGCAGGAAAGTTGCCATGATCTTTGAGAAAATTGATTTCTCACTACATGGATAAGCTCGCCCTAACCTGTCAACTTGTAACCTCAGCCTCATCTTTAGGGCTGTACCCAAATTTTTTGACTGAACATTGCTTGAGTCACCGATCTTAGTTTGATAGTGCCCATGTGGCACTATGATGTGACTGGAACAGAGTCCAGCTTTATCACAATATAATTTTTGACTAACTCTTATGGGTAAGGTGCACACCGACCCACCCTTAGCTCCGCTACTGCCCTTCTCCCAACATAGTCCCCTCACAAAATGTTACAATGTCAGCTGGTGTCTAGAAATTAGTGACATAGACAGTGGATTAAATTATTTAGTTAATTACCTATTTGACATTTCAATAAAGCGAGGGGCTCCCTCGGCAGTTTCCCAGCAAAAAATTACCTACTTGATATCACAAGCAGTGGCTGCCGGATGGGCATGCAGACCAATTACATTATTATACTTGAACATATATGTTAGGTACGGGAAAACTATATATGTTACACTTATAACGTGATAACTCGATTGCAAGACAATCTAAGAAAGGTTATCATTTGAGAGTAATGTGCTATACTAGTGCAACTAGGGTGGAAGAACTATGCCAGTTGATGGACATTTGGCTCTACTCACATGGGCATGGGCATTATGGGAAGCTGGATTTCAGTTTTCACTCAAACTGAAACTTGAAACTGGTTATGTTTACACCCCTATGTATAAAAAACTGTACATAATAAGTAAAAAATAAAAATAAATTTTTAGAAGGACAAAAAGGGTTTATGAAAAAGTAAAAAATCCCAAAATATACACTTCTTTACAAAACAAAAGTCAAAAATACCCTATTCTTTTTTTTCCCTTTGGTATACATTTGTGTGTACAACCTTGTTCATGTAACTCGATATTAATATATATGTTATTGTATCTTCTGGTGAAAGATTTGGATCATTCCCAATGAAGTCTTCTTTCCTAATGCACGTTTTAATTTCAACCATTTATTGCAAACCTTCTGAAGGGAGATTTTTAGCTATCATGAAGGCTTTCCGGCTGTCGGATTGGTTCTTCGCTTCTGCTATACTGCTTGTTCTCTATTTCCTTTTGTTTTTCCATTACTCTTTAGTTTCATTTAATACAAGCTCTCTCTCTCTCTCTCTCTCTCTCTCCTGTGTGTTCCTGCGAATATATATATTTATACATATAAGATGATAAAAAAGCATACCACTTAGGTAAGGGACAGAAGCCAGGCCGATTAATTTTCTTTTTCGTAATTTAGCAGTATCTTCAAATTTATTTGCTGATACACATACATTAAGTGAGTTATTTTTAATTTTATTAATATACCATAATAATTAAAAAGAAAAGGTTCTTATAACATTAAAATTTTAATAGTAGAAAAAAACACTTTTTTTTATAAAAGTAATTTGAACTTGAAGATTATTTAGATTAAATTAGTGTTTATAATGAACAAATTAGGAGATTCACATTTTGTTCAAAAAACTTTTTGACACAAATATAAGAGGTCGGTTGGTTTTTGTTTGTGACCGAAGTAGTGCGTGTGTGTGTACATATATGTATAGTTTTCAATGACATTGCTATCTCTTTTATAAGGACCGTGGTGTACGTACTGTGAATAGCATTAAAATAGGGAAGGGGAAGTTGGTCGGTCAAACCAAGGCATCTTTCATATGTGATTTCATTAGCATATCAGTCTTCTATATGCTTTTGTGGTGATGCTGATCTGTGTTGAAGTCGATGATATATGTGAGAGACTTCCTACATAAAAAAGGGACAAAAGTTGTGGAAACTCGTTCTTCTGCTATTTAGCACTTGTTGAATCATAATAAAAAGACGGTCAACTGCCTCTTATGTAACAGATTTCGATTTTTCTTGTTGTCGTGGTATTCATAATTCATATTCTTCCATAGCCACCATATTGCCACGGGAACACAATCTTCCAACTTCACATAAGTATTTTGATTCGAGCCTTTTTATTCCACCTCCATGTCTGCGTGCCTGCCACCAAGCCTGGAACTGTAATATTAACGATGATAGAACTGTCATATCATGTAAACTAATGGTTCCTATTCAACAGGGTGGTCCCTCCCTTTTTTGACTTGTCTACCACCGAAAGTGAAAATGTTGTTGAAGAAAGAAACAAAGAAACAGCTCCATGTCATTTGAGTTCTCTTGCATGTATAGAGATAGAGAGAGAGAGGGACAGAGAAAGAGATGGGTATTACATGTTTTATTCTTAATTTAAATAGTAATCCGCACAGGCGAGTGGGAGAGAGAGATGAGCTTATGGGCACCCCCAAGTAATTTTATAGGAAATAAGTAGTTTTATAGCAAATGAAACATGGATTAAACAATGCATCAACCTGTTAAGCCCAAAGAAAAAAGACACAAAAATACAATTGGCCTCATAGTTGGCTCATTTTTTGAAATTATTGGGTTGTACAAAAGGGTAGATTGATATGGTAGAAACTTTTGGTAAAATAGATTTAGGTTAAAGATTCATGACTTACCCAATGAGTGACTTTGGCACTAGATATTTCCAAAATGAGTACTACCATGTCCGGATTCAATGGATATGTTGTTATTCCAGGCTTCCTTATCTTTTTAAGGGAAGGTCAATGCTAAAGAAAATCCAATGCCTTTTTGGCCCACTTTTTGAAATTGCAAACAAAAGCAAGATCTAGAAACAAAATGTTTTTTCTTTCTTTGTCCATCCTTTCCTCACTTTTCTCCTTTCCTTTTCCGTTCTAGCCATCATCCAAAGCATTTGGATGATGAATTTTTGCCAACCAAACATATTTTTCAAAAACGTGGACTAGTGTGTGGGTTTCTTTAAAGTAGTTTTTTTGCAGGATGGAGGCCACAAGGGTTCTACTCATCTGATTGGGGTGACTCAAAAAAATCAGTACCGCCTTTAAAAGGTGACCATAAGTCCCATAACACCTGTTGAGAGCAGCTAGCAGGAGTAGAGGCAGGTATAGGTTAAGTGTCGCTATACTGATGCATAATTTTTTTTGTACGTCAATATGGTTAATGATTAAAATAAATTTAATTCACATTAAAAAAAAATTATAAGGGCAAAATTGGAAATAGAAAAAAGTAAAAAGACTAAGGAGAATATTTTTAATAAATTACCAAAATATTCTTCTCTCCTTTGATGGACACATAACTTTCTATCGTTAAGTATTGGTAATTACATAAATTTCAAAAGCTTTTTATTCTTATATTAATATTTTTGAACAAATTTTCTCATTCTTTAAAAATTGAAAAATTTATACCTAGTGTCCTTTATCTAGAATTGTGATCTTCTGTCTGGGCTCCTAACCCCCTATGCCAAAGATAATTGAATAAAGCAGTTAAGTGGGATTGCTGCTGGCTGCCCATAGGTCTGATATGTAGACCAGCAAGTGCGAAATATTGCAGATAAAACTTTCTCTTAATGGCTTCACTCATTTTCATGGAAGTCAAGATTGGCGCCTTCTTGACTTTGTGCTTCATCACGTCCTGCCATGGTCGGCTTGTTCTTTCAACATCAACCACGAGTCATAGCCGACCATTGTCTGAAACCCGTAGCCACGTGTAGGGACCAGCTGCAATCATAAAGGCCGTGGAGGATCAATTGTTGGTAAATGATCGCCATGAGCCAGACCCGACTAGCATTCAGTCGACCTTATTTTTTGTGTTAAGACTGAACCAATTAAAAAAATAAGAACAATCTATAGAGATCTTCCCTAGCATCAGGTGAGCAAGAGGGGTATTTCATACTACCGCTCAAAAAGATGGCTGAAACCTTAGCCTTACCTCCATTTCCCTAGAGCCTATTCTGTATCAGGTGTCCCACAATTGCAGGTTCATTCAAATTCAACAGAATCAGTTTCTATGATGGTAAATCCTAAACAAGATGTACTTGTTTCAGCATTAGAAATAATTGTGCAAAGGTCATCTGTAGACATAGATAATGTCTGTTACTTGTAGGGTCAGGTTAGACATCTTCCCAGATAGAAAGCATACTAGAAGCATCAAACAAAGCAATTTAGAGGGAATATACATATATATATATATATATATATATATATATATCTCTGTGTGTGTGTGAGGAGGTAGAGTTCTTCGGAACCCAAGAGGTTCAACAGACGCCAATGGAAGCAAATGCAGCTCAAGGCACTTTCTGTACACTCACACTAGATTACTTAAATGTGGGGAACAACAGACTCAACATATAGTTTGGTGGTGCACAGATGGCAACGTGGTTGGGATATGCTGGATCAATCATGATAGACTCGGGTACCACGCTGACTATCTTGCCAAAGATGTGTATGATCAAGTGGCAAACACAGTGGCTAATGTCACAAACCATAAACACTTCTATCATCCTAACCAAGATTATTTGTGTTATAATGTAGTGAATAATGGTGATCCAAATTAAGGATTGCGGGAGATGAGCTTTGATTCCACCAACGCAGACTTGAAGCTGCCACCTTCAAATATCTTTTGGATGTATAGAAGTGCGACCGCTAGCTGAGCCATTTTCGGGAATGTTTTCCAGCAGAACATGCATGTGAAATATGATTTGGGGAAGGGGCTGCTTTCTTTTGCCCCAATTGAATGTACTCAGGGCTGAAGGTTTTTCGTGATGATCTATGTGGTTCTCTGTACTAGTCTATAATTGGCAGCATTGGACGCTGCTTATGTTTTATGTCCTGATTGTCATGTGGTTGATGGTGTTATTTTTTCATGTTGAATAAATATATGTATCTTGTTTTAAAGATGCTTTCCCCCCCCCCGTTTAAGTTTAAAGCTTAACTTAGATATGTCTGCACGAGTATGAACATTAACTATGGCTTTAACTCGACAGTCGCTAATACTGGCAATTCTGTCGCTAATAAGTAATCGCGACGGTCAAATCTACACCAACACAAGTCCCGTTGCCCTAACGATTATCGATGAAAATGGCCATCGTGTCTTAGTTGTGTTTGTTGTGACATTAGTTGCTTTAAGTTAGCATAATGGCCATGGAATGTGCCTACACCTTATTGTAACTTTGACAATGGAATTTTCGGTCCCATAACACAATGTGTTCTGTGACGGTTATATAAATCGCTTAACTTCATAATGTCTTTTAACTTTGCAACTAACAATGCTAACCCTCCATCAACAATGATGGTCGTTGTAGCTTGCACAGTGTACTGGCTAGCGACATATTTTCGAGTCCCTTAAACATGTTTGGAATGGATTTAGTACACAGTGACAAATTCTTGAGTCCCCGACACATGTATGGGATGGATTTAGTACACAACGACATATTTTCAAGTTGCTGACACATGTTTGGAACAGATTTTGGCATCACTGAAGAATATTAAATGAGTGCATGTGTAGCTAAAATTCGGAACATATAGTACCTACTCAGTATATTATATTTTTATATATATTTTCAAAAAATGCAGTTGCGAATAAGAATATGGTGCTTTTGTATATATTTTAAAAAAAAAGCAGTATATTATTCTTAACAAGTTCCATCTAAGAGAATTTAAAAGTCTCACTGAAAGTTACACAAAAGACTTTACCTCCAGAAAGTTGTAAGCTTCAATAGTCTTGTATGTACTCTTTTTCATAATGTCAAACAAAGAGATCAGGTTACTCCGAGAAGGGTAGCATAACTGGTCGAATTAAGAGTTTGGTGAGAGTCAGTAGTGAGTTCCAATACCATGAGCATTATTCTCATGAACCATAAAGGTTGGGTGGAGCTACTCCTAAACTGAAGGGAGTGACCGTAAATTCACCTGGTTTTAATGTTTCTCTAGACCCTGGGGTAAAGGGGACGAGTAGAGCTTCTGCCCCTCATGCATGAGGCGGCAGGTTCACTCCCGCTCACCCGTAACAAAGAAGGGTTTTCTCCACAAGCAAGAGGTCCACTAAACTGTCATGCATTTGAGAACAGTGTTTATAAAAGTTGGTTTGAATTAATGTAAGTCAATTTGAATTGTTTGGCAAACCTGTTTTATTCAGTGGCTGTTGCCCCATGTTGTTATTTAATTTTCTTTAAATACTTTTAAGATTTTTTATCTTCTATTTTTCACTTGTTTTTTTAAATATAGTATACTGATTTATCCTACCGACAGCCTGCAGGTTGTTTCACTTTGGGTTTCGGTTCTGATTCTGATTGTTATAAACATTTATTAGAAACGAATGGTCTATAGAATGGATTCATGTTCACTATTACCCAAATAAATATATATTGTTGAAGGTTCCGCACTGCATTCAATCTTCAAACAAGTAATCTACTTAATTTGCTATTTATTTTAAATGTGCATTTGTCAGTGTGAATTCGAATTTTATTTTAAAATTTTATACGAACCCTATTTTGATTGTCAGGTCGATGAAATGCCTGGACGTACAAAAAATTGAGATTGGGGCTAGAGCCTTTGGTTGAGTCATACGTGGGCTGGTGTAGGCAGTTGCCAAAATGGTCCTATCAAGTTTCTTTATTTTCATTTTTATGTAAGCTTTCAACTACTTGCATCTTTATATGCACCAGTGACCCATAGGTATGAGATTCTTTAAATTAGTGCCCCTAAGTCCAACATTCCTAACTCTGGCTACCACTAACCATGGTTGGAGGCGGAACTAGCTGGATGATAAAATAATGAAGTTTCTGATAATTGATTGTACTAAGTTTTTTCTTAATCATGTAATAAATATGTTACCAATTGGTAGCTTCGCCGTTGACCGTCAGTGTCGAAAACTCAAGCAGCATCGATTGAAGAAATCAACAAGCGACATCCCATGGCAATGCTGGTGCCTAAAGTTCAGTTTCTCCTCCTCCACTACCCTTCTCTCCTCATTCTTCTTGACTTTTATTTGAATGCCCTGAATATTCAGGAATGACCCGGGCAATCCAGTTTTCAGTCGACCTGATCGGATCATATGAAAATCCCATCAAATGATCTGTAATGGCCCACGAAGCAGGAAAGTTGCCATGATCTTCCCTAACCCATCAACTTGTAACCTCAACCTCATCTTTCGTGGCAGTACCCAAATTTTTTGACTGAACATTGCTTGAGTCACCGACATGAGTTTGATAGAGCCCATGTGGGCACTGTGATGTGACTGGAACTGAGTCTAGCTTTATCACAATATAATTTTTGACTAACTGGTATGGGTAAATATGGTGCACACCAACCCACCCTTAGCTCCGCTACGGCCCTTCTTCCAACATAGTCCCCTCACAAAATGTTACAATGTCAGCTGGTGTCTAGAAATTAGTGACATAGACAGTGGATTAAATTATTTATTTAATTACCTATTTGACATGTCAATAAAGCGAGGGGCTCACTCAGCAGTTTCCCAGCAAAAAATTACCAACTTGATATCACAAGCAGTGGCTGTCGGATGGGCATCCAGACCAATTACATTATTACACTTGAACATATATGTTAGGTATGGGAAAAATAGATATGTTACACTTAGAACATGATAACTCGATTGCAAGATAATCTAAGCAAGGTTATCATTTGAGATCAATGTGCTATACTAGTGCAACTAGGGTGGAAGCGCTATGCCAGTTGATGGACATTTGGCTCTACTCACATGGGCATGGGCATTATGGGAAGCCGGATTTCAGTTTTCACTCAATCTGAAACTTGAAACAGGTTATGTTTGTACCCCTATGTATAAAAAATTGTACATAATAAGTAAAAAATAAAAATAAATTTTTAGAAGGACAAAAAGGGTTTATGTAAAAGTAAAAAAATCCCAAAATATACACTTCTTTACAAAAAAAGTCAAAAATAGCCCAACCCCTTTCTTTTTTTTCCCCTTTGGTATACATTTGTGTGTACAACCATGTGCATGTAACTCGATATTAATATATGTTATTGTATCTTCTAGTGAAAGGTTTGGATCATTCCCAATGAAGTCTTCTTTCCTAATGCATGTTTTAATTTCCACCATTTATTGCAAACCTTCTGAACGGAGATTTTTAGCTATGGTGAAGGCTTTCTGGCTGTCAGATTGGTTCCTCGCTTCTTCTATACTGCTTGTTCTCTATTTTCTTTTGTTTTTTCTTTACTCTTTAGTTTCATTTAATACAAGCTCTCTCTCTCTCTCTCACACACTCTCTCTCTCACACTCTCTCTCTCTCTCTCTCCTGTGTGAGCTTGTGAATGTATATATTTATACATCTAAGATGATAAAAAAACATACCACTTAGGTAAGGGACGGAAGCCTGGCCTATTAAATTTTTTTTCATAATTTAGCAGTATCTTCAAATATATTGCATACATTAAGTTATTTCTTTTTTATTTTATTAATATACCATAATAATTAAAAATGGCTCTTATAACATTGAAATTTTAATAGTAGAAAAGAACACTTCTTTTTATAGAAGTAATTTGAACTTGAACTTTATTTAGATTAAATTAGTGTTTATAGTGAACAAATTAGGAGATTCACATTTTGTTCAAAACACTTCTTAACACAAATATAAGAGGTCTGTTGGTTTTTGTTTGTGACCGAAGTAGTGCGTGTGTGTATATATATATATATATATATATATATATAATTTTCAATGACATTGCTATCTCTTTTATACGGACCGTGGTGTAGGTACTGTGAATAGCATTAAAATAGGGAAAGGGAAGTTGGTCGATCAAACCAAGGCATCTTTCAGATGTGGTTTCATTAGCATATCAGTCTTCTATATGCTTTTGTGGTGATGCTGATCTGTGTTGAAGTCGATGATATATGTGAGAGACTTCCTACATAAAAAAGGACCAAAGGTTGTGGAAACTCGCTCTTCTGCTTGAAAATGCATATTTAGCACTTGTTGAATCATAATAAGAAGACGGTCAATTGCATCTGATGTAACAGATTTCGATTTTTCTTGTTGTCATGGTATTCATGATTCATGTTCTTCCATAGCCACCATATTGCCATGGGAACAGAATCATCCAACTTCACATAAATATTTTGATTCGAGCCTTTTTATTCCACCACCACGTCTGCGTCTCTGCCACCAA
The DNA here is from genome assembly GCF_008831285.2 of Nymphaea colorata. NCBI lineage: Eukaryota > Viridiplantae > Streptophyta > Magnoliopsida > Nymphaeales > Nymphaeaceae > Nymphaea > Nymphaea colorata. Next base: position 19,802,332 of record NC_045142.1, on the reverse strand, counting down.
GTCTGGAACTGTAATATCAATGATGATAAAACTGTCATATCATGTAAACTAATGGTGCCTATTCAACAGGGTGGTTCCTCTCTTTTTTGACTTGTCTACCACCGAAAGTGAAAATGTGGTGGAAGAAATAAATAAAGAAACAGCTCCATGCCATTTGAGTTCTCTTGCATTTATAGAGATAGAGAGAGAGAGGGGGACAGAGAAAGAGATAGGTATTACATGTTTTATTCTTATTTTAAATAGTAGTCCACACTGGCGAGTGGGAGATAGAGATGAGCTTATGTGCGCCCCCAAGTAATTTTATAGGAAATAAGTAGTTTTATAGGAAATGAAACATGAATTAAACAATGCGCCAACCTGTTAAGCCCAAAGAAAAAACACAAAAAAATACAATGGCCTCATAGATGGCTCATTTTTAGAAATTATTGGGTTGTACAAAAGGGTAGATTGATATGGTAGAAACTTTTGGTAAAATGGATTTAGGTTAAGGATTCATGACTTACCCATTGAGTGACTTTGGCACTAGATATTTCCAAAATGAGTACTACCATGTCCAGATTCAATAGATATGTTGTTATTCCCAGCTTCCTTCTCCTTTTAAGGGAAGGTCTATGGTAAAGAAAATCCAATGCCTTTTTGGTCCGCTTTTTGAAATTGTAAACAAAAGCAAGACCTAGAAACGAAAAGTTTTTTCTTTCTTTGTCCATCCTTTCCTCACTTTTCTCCTTTCCCTTTCCATTCTAGCCATCATCCAAAGCATTTGGATGATGAATTTTTGCAAACAAAACATATTTTTGAAAAATGTGGACTAGTGTGTGGGCCTCTTTAAAGTAGTTTTTTCGCGGGAAGGAGGCCACAAGGGTTCTACCCATCTGATCGAGGTGACTCATAAAAATCAGTACCGCCTTTAAAAGGTGACCATAAGTCCCATTACACCTGTTGAGAGCAGCTAGCAGGAGTAGAGGCAGGTATAGGTTAAGTGTCGCTACACTGATGCATAATTTTTTTGTACGTCAATATGGTTAATGATTAAAATAACTTAAATTCACATTAAAAAAATTATAAAAACAAAATTGAAAATAGAAAAAAGTAAAAAGACTAAGGAGAATATTTTTAATAAATTACCAAAATATTCTTCTCTCCTCTGATGGACACATAACTTTCTATTGTTAAGTATTGGTAATTACATAAATTTTAAAAGCTTTTTATTTTTATATTAATATTTTTGAACAAATTTTCTCATTCTTTAAAAATTGAAAAATTTATACCTAGTGTCCTTTATCTAGATTTGATCTTCTGTCTGGTCTCCTAACCCCTATGCCGATGATAATTGAGTAAAACCGTTAAGTGGGATTGCTGCTGGCTGCCCATAGGTCTGATATGTAGACCAGCAAGCGTGAAATATTGGAGATAAAACTTTCTCTTAATGGCTTCACTCATTTATATGTAAGTCAAGGTTGGCGCCTTCTTGACTTTGTGCTTCATCACGTCCTGCCATGGTCGGCTTGTTCTTTCAACATCAACAACGAGTCAAAGCCGCCCAACGTCTGAAACCCGGAGCCATGTGTAGCGGCCAGCTGCAATCATAAAGGCCGTGGAGGATCAATTGTCGGTAAATGATCACCATGAGCCAGACCCGACTAGCATTCAGTCGACCTTATTTTTTGTGTCAAGACTGAACCAATTAAAAAAATAAGAACACTCTATAGAGATCTTCCCTAGCATCTGGTGAGCGAGAGGGGTATTTCATACTACCGCTCAACAAGATGGCCAAAACCTTAGCCTTACCTCCATTTCCCTAGAGCATATTCTGTATCAGGTGTCCCACAATTGCAGGTTCATTCAAATTCAACAGAATCAGTTTCTATGATGGTAAATCCTAAAAAAATGTACTTGTTTCAGCATCGAAAATAATTGTGCAAAGGTCATCTGTAGACATAGATAATGTCTGTTACTTGTACGGTCAGGTTAGACATCTTCCCAGATAGAAAGCATACTTGAAGCATCAAACAAAGATATATATATATGTGTGTGTGTGTGTGTGTGTGTGTGTGTGTGTATTGAAATCACAGCTGTTTCTATGCTCGGATGGTTATTTTGTGTTGCTAAAAACTGCCATAAAAGTTCTATTCCATCATTGAAAACCATGGTCAAGCAATTGATCATTGCAAATGCATCATTTCCATTGGTTTTTATCAACACCAAACAATAAAATAACCATCCAGCCGTAGAGGTTCGTCTTAATTGGACACAAAGGCCGGTTCAAAGAGAAAAAAAATAGACCAACTTTTATTTGAATCCCTTTAATCACCCATTTTAATCGTTAAACATGTTTAAAGTATGATGACATTCGTCTATTTTCCCATCAACCTTCTAGAATAGATGGATCATATGAATATCCCATCAAAAAATTGATTTCTCATGACACAAATAAGCTCATGCCAACCCGCCAACTTGTGATCTCAACCCTTTTTTAGTGGCGGAGCCAAGCCTGTTTGGCTGGAGGGCACGTGGGTCACATCAAACGTGGGCACTATGATGTGACAGAAGCTGGGTCCAGCATCATCACAATATATTTTTGACTGACTGGTATAGGCAATGGTGCACAGCAACCCACACTTAGCTTCAATACTTTCCCTCCTACAGCATGTTCAATGCATACTATGGTTACCTAAGGGATACGTTAAGATGTCTCTGTTCTTGATGAGTTTATGATTGGAATTCTTCAACACAAGAATATTCAAACGTTATTACTTAGCATTGCTTGGATTTTGGAGAAGGGTGCAGAAACACAAAAAGTTGCATGCAATCCTGAAGAAAATCACCAAAATGGTTTTCACCGAGAGAACAAGCTGAAGAAAAATAGAACCCTGAAGGGGTAGTGGCAAATCCAAAAATTTCTGGCTAAGGTGCAATATTAGTTTAATTTTCAACTTTAAGGTACATTAAAAGTTTTAAAAACTAGTATCAGTGACTGGTAAGGGAAATTGCTTACAATATCCACAATGTGGCTCCAATATTGTTAAAGAGTCATTTAACAGCAGGGACACTCATAAAATTTTCAAAATAAGAACAACCCTAAGTAGGTAGACGGAAAGGGGGATGCTTAGCATAAGTCTAACGGAGTGCGAGTGATGTTGGTGCTACATTTCTATACTGCAACTGGAGTGGAAGCACTATACTAGTTGATGGATATTTGGCCCCACTCACAGGCATCATTGGGCCCGAGAAGGAGATGACTACATGCTGTTATAGATAGCCTGGCCCGAGAGAATGGCCACGAACAATCAAACGGTCGACCGTCTTTTAGGGGGCGTTTGATGGTCTGGAATTTTGATTTAAGAACAAAATGCCAGTCCAACTTCAACTCAAACATGAAACCTTTTACAGTCTTGAGAGTGGATAAACATCACTCAATGCAAGACTTTGATAACATAAAATATTGTTAGTAGCCATGTAATGCCAGCCAATTACTGCTAATATTCATATATATATATATATATATATATATATGTATGTATGTATGTATATATATATATTCTGGCCATATACACATTCAAATAGTCCTTATGAACAAGTAGAGTAACACTGAATAATCAGAGTCACCATTTAATTTTTTGCTATATATATAAAAATATAAAAGAGGTATATGATATGGCCAAAATGGACATAGCATACCTGCAAACCCTCACTGCATGAGCCTCTGCCCCATGAACTATCACCAGATGAGAGCCCATAATATTGTGGGGTGGAAAGACATTTGTATATATATATATGTATAGAGAGGGATCGTGTGGGAGAAAGATTTTCCAAACACTTCAAGGTTCATGATTAAGGAGGTCAATGGACAGGTTTTGGAGCAGGGACTACCATGTGTTACAGGGACAGAGCCAAAAAAATTTCATGAGAAGGGCCGAATTAATGTTTCTAAATTTTGACTAAGGTCAAAATATCATTTTTCAAAATTTTTATATAGGACAAGTGAAATTTACATATAATTTTTTTTAAAAAAAATTGAGGTGGGGCCAGGGCCATGCGAGCCTCCCTTGGCTCCACCCCTGATGCCTAAAAAAAATTTTCAAACACCATTAGGACAATCTCTTCTTCCAACATATTCAACAGTTATTTCGGTCACTTAAGTAATACGTTAAAGTGTCTTCTGCCTTCCTTTTGTGTTTGAAAGTCTTCAAATGTTTGTCATTGTTATACCTAAGCTTAACAATTGGAAGATGCTACCACTTTTCTCCATTGTGATGGTTACTGGTTACACAAAGGAATATGTAACTCAGTTCAGCCACGTCTTTTTTTTTTTTTTGCAGAATTCTAAAATCCAAATGCTTCCCTTCATCAGCGGCCACCATAACTATGACTTCCGTTATAAATATCAACACATTTATCCTTAGTACAGCAACCTTTTAGTCCTCACCATGGCAACCTTCTTCTCCCCCTTACCATTCAGCCTCCTCCTGCAGATGCTCCTACTTGCAATACTGCCTAACCCTACCACAATCTTCGCTTCCAAACTTCTCGGCTTCTCTATAGACCTCTTTCATCGAGACTCATCACTGTCACCTCTCTATGACCCTTCATCTATTCTAGCTCAACGAGCTGAGCAGGAGGCTCCGCCCTCCATGTTGTGCTCCCGCAGCATTGCTTCACGGTTTTCCAATACCACCAGTGTGATCTCCAGCCCTGTGATGGGTGGTCCCGGTGAGTTTCTCATGAAACTCTCGCTAGGTACCCCATCCAGTCTGTACTGGGCCATTATAGACGCTGGTAGCAACCTCATATGGACAACATGCTGCCATTGTGACAACTGCCATGTAAAAACACCAATGTTTGATCCACTTCAGTCATCCACCTACAAGAACAGGAGATGCTCCACCAGCTTTTGCACGGAATTGCACGACCATCGTTGCACAAGCGACCAACTTTGCTGTTTCAGATATTCCAATAGAGCAAATTCCAAAGTAGAAGGGGTCCTAGCCTCCGAGATGCTCTTGTTTGACAATGGTGCTGACACCATCAAGCATGAAGGAATTGTCTTTGGTTCTGTTCATCGTGAAGATAATCCTGATTCTGCCCTGCGTAAAGTTCCTGGCCTTGGCCGTGGTCCTCTCTCTCTTGTTAAACAGATTGGCTGGCTCTTCCATTGATTGCAAATTTGCTTACTGTCTTCCCCCGTATAGCAATGAAAACAATTCCGTGGGACAGCTCAAATTCGGTGAGGATGCACCGTTTTCAGGCACAGAAGACGTTCAAGAGACGCCGATGGCATCAGATGGTGGTGAAGGCAGATTTTATGTGCTCATCCTGACAAGCATAAGTGTCGGGAACAGCAGACTCAACATACAATTTGGTGGTGCACAGACGACTGCATTGTTGGGAGATGCCAGATCGATCATCATAGACTCGGGTACCAGCCTGACTTTTCTTGCAAAAGATGTGTATGTTCAAGCGGCAAATGTCATAAACCGTGAACGCTTCTATCCTCCTGAGCAAGATTTGCTGTGTTACCATGTAGAGAACAATGGTGATCCATATGAAGGGTTGCCGCAGATGACCTTTCATTTCGCTAATGCAGACTGGAAGCTGCCACCTTCAAATATCTTTGCAATGTTTAGAAGTGGAATCGCCTGCTTAGCCATTAAAGATGGCGAGATGCCCATCTTTGGGAATATTGCACAGCAGAACATGCATATCAAGTATGATCTGGGCAACAGACTGCTTTCTTTTGCACCAACTGAATGTACAAAGGGCTAAGGTCCAGCCATGAAAAGAGACCAACACTTAGAAATGAATTGTTTATTGTAGGAACAAAAGTTATAGACTTTTGTCACCTATAAGTAAGGGTTTTATTTGGTCATAATTGTGTGTTTCTGGTTATTGCACGTTCAACTCTCTCCCTAAATTTGAAGGCAGGGTCAGGGATACATGAAAAAAGAGCCGCTGAACCCCCATAGATCACGGGGAACCAGATAAGGATGAGTTTTAGATAGGGATGGGATGATGATGCTCATCGAGACGATCACCGCCTGCAACCACATGCTGGTGGGACCCCAAAAATAATGTTCATGTGATATCATTGACCCCAGTTAAGACCTGAGCTGGATCGACCCAGTCAACCGGTCCGATACAATGCGGTTCATAATCTCAGTTCTTATGAGCCAAACACGATCCGCTTATCTTTTTAACCTTTTTTTTGTTTTGTTTTGCTTTTTAAACTGCTTTTGTAAAACTTCATGTCATCCTCCTACCAAAAACCTATTTATATGAATAGTAGAAGCATAAGTTCTTTAAGGGTGTGATTCAGTCGGATGCCTAATGTAAGAGTCAAAATCAACTTGGGCTTGACTCGAGCTCCGTTGTAAAAGCTTGACTTGAAACGAGTTGAGCTCAAGCTTAAATTTATACTCAAAGATCGAGTTCGATTACAACTTGAACTCGATCCATTTAAAATCAGCTCCACTAGCATTAATAGTTAGACAAATGTTTATAGTTGAATTAATCAAAAAACCAGTTTAATGAGTTAAAAGAAATAAGAAGTAATAAATTAATATAAACGCATTAAGTGAGTCGAGCTCGACGTTGTATCCTCAAGTCAATGACACATTTACATTAGTTCTAAAAGTTAGAATCTTATAATCTTAGAAATGACACATTTTGTATATCTTTCATTATCTTTTCTCCTAGTCTGACTACATTTGATCATTTTGAGGTTTTTTTCTTTGTGAAACTGACAAGTCTTATAATAATGCCATGTTAATTCTTTTCAAATACGAGGTTGATGTTTTATTTTATTTGACTTTAAAGGTGGTGTTGCAAGGAACAATAGAGGGCATCTTAGATTATCTTGAAAGGGCAGTGCGGATACCTATAAGGTAGTTTGGCGGTATTTGCTACACTTTTTTTACACACGAGTCCTAATTTTACATTTGGTTTCTTCAAAGTTATCAAAGACTCAAAGGTGACATATTATTTGAAGTGATAATGTCGTACACATTTACATTAGTTCTCTATTTATTTATGTATTACATATAGCTATTTATCTACATATTTATATCTATCTTTTAGTGCATGTTTATTGATATTTTTATACACATGCTATCTTGCATGTGGTATGGTGGCTAACCTATGTAATCTTATAACTCTCTCCAACGATCTATATTCAGCCATTCAATATGGTTTCAAATCTGACATTTGGTCTCTTCTCTCTCTCGTTTTTTCCATGATGGCCAATATTTTTGTATGATAATTGTACTAATTTTTTTAGTATAAGTTTTGGATATGGTTTGCAAATTGCTTATATGAGATGGCTGCACATCGTCCAGCATTCAAAGCTTTTGTAAGACCTACTTTCTTTGATCCATTCCACATACTTTGTATGCATGAATATATTTATTTGGAAATCAATACAATCTACTTATTTATTAAGAATTTTACGACTTTGTACTTTTCGATATGCCACCTTATACTGAACAACTTCAAGGCCTTCCTCCTGGAACACATGGGTAAGATGATTATTCAGTCTCATTACTATGTAGCACTGGTATGGATGTAGGAATTCCTCTTTGCTGATGGCCGTGCCCTAATTGCTGCTCATGGAGCATCCAAGGTCTTTTGGGCTTATAGCCTTTATACTGTCTATTGCCTTCTTGCTATTTTTCGTAACCTTACTTGGTCTACTTAATCCTTTCTCTCGATCTTATCTTGGTATATCTTCTATTGGCCAATTTACTCAACAAGTAGAATGTATTGGTAAAATTATAAATATAATTCTTAAGTCTCATGGCACACCTATAGCTATTGGAAACAAGTTACATGTCACAGGTGTAATCTACTTACTGCTTAGTATAGTTGTTGAAACACATAGTTGTTGTTTGAGACTGTAACAATATATATTCTCATGATTTGATTTGTAAACTACTTTGCTTCTAATACATTCAGACTGTAACAGTTTGAATTTCCGAATTTCCTCCTTTTTTTGTAGTTTCATCAGTATCAAGTCAATTTTAGTCGGAACTTGCTTTTTGTCCCTTGATGGCATGAAGCTGGTTTTGACTTAGTTGATCATGAGTTAATTTCTTTCTAGAGAACATCTGAGTCATCTCATTAGATCTGAACTAGTTATGGTCCTATCAGGCACTGGAGATGTGGATGTCAGCAAGGAGCGGAGAGTTAATCAAGATCTAGACTTGATGGGCATGATTGATTCACAGAAGCTTGTCCTTTCTATGGTGCATGCTAGATTAGTTTCTTCCTGTTGTAGAAGCTTGTCCTATTGATTGACGCTGGTTAGTTTCTTTGTGCTGAAAACTGATCTATTCTTTGATCTTGGATCTTGTAGGCAGAAGTTGATGTGGAAATCAAGAAGCCGCCCAGTATTGTTGAAGGAAAGCCATGCTTGGATTACATCAAATACATCATTTTTGCATGGCTGAGAAGTTTGAAGTAGAATGGAAAGAATGGTGGAAACAAGTAAATTTTAACGATTCTTTCTTTTATAAATGCATTCTTAATTCAAACTTGATAGGGATGTCTAATCCGAATCTGTCGTTGTCCATGTAAATTTTCAAATTTACACTGATTTGTCAAGTTTTCTCAACACGGGCATGTCATTGGATAAAAGCTGGGAATGACCAGTCCGTGCACTTCTAAAATGGCAGCAGGTGATCCGAGGCTAGCGAAACTTTGGCAACACTGCAAAGGGCAAGGACGAGTATTGGACTTTTGTGAGTTGGCAATAATCTTATTTGCAACGACAAAAGGCATTGCCAATAGCTTGTTTTTATTGTTGTGGTTGTATTTGTTTCACCAGGGACCAGATCAGGTCGAAACTCCCCCCCGTCCGACCTTAAATCTATCATTTTTAATATACGTGGATTTAAGATCCATGCTACATAAATCTTTAGTTTGTTTAAGCTGAGGATCCTTTAAAGCATACCTTTCAATGCTACATCGAACTATCAAACACAACTTAAAGTACAAAGGAGGATCGAATCAATCTCTCAAACCATCCGGACATAAGTACACCACCACAATTTTCTTTGTCACTTTCGATGCAAACTCTGCTCGGAGTTAGGCTGTCATCCCTTTTAATAGAAAGAATAAGTAATGAATCTACATCAAAGAGTAACTTTGTCAATATTACTTGAACATCCCCTTCCTGACGATCGGGGTGCTCACGCACTATTTTCTTTGTCTTTATATGTTTTTTTTTATCAATATTCTATTGATAATGGTTTTGTTTTTTTCAACTTCAGCAGTACATTATAATAACCTTCGTACATGTTTGCAAAATAATATACTTTGTTATTTTTTTGAAATTTATATCTATGAATTTGATCTAATTTTATGAAAATGTTTTTGACAATGATTAATTTGCAGGGCCGGGGAAAAGAAAATGTGGATGAAGTTAGTGCTATGACTATCAAAGCTAGAGGTAGCTAGATGACAAAATCATAAAATGTCTGATAATTAATTGATATAATTCTTTTTCTAAATCTTAAACGAAAAAAATATGGTATCAATTAAACATTGGCATTATTTGGGTCAAATGGCTGACAAATTAATAAAGTGCTTATTTGGTAATTAATGAGCTGGGCCCGATAGCATTCGGCCGACCTTGTATTTTGCGTTAAGACAGAACAAATTAAAATTTTAATATAGAGATCTTCCCTAGTGACAGAACATATCCTGTATAAGGTGACCCACAATTGCAGGTTCATTCAAATTCAACTGAATCATCTTGTGCGATGGTAAGTCCCATGGTGGAGGTACATGATGGATGGTGCCGCACAAACTTTAGTTATGTTCATGTTAATAACTTCATACATTCCAGGCAGCTACTTCTGCAGTAGAGTGGTTATTTTGTTATTTTGTATAATTAAAAACTGCTTTCAAAACATCATGCTCAAACAACTGGTCAATGCAAATGCACTGTGACGGTTTTTATCCACACAAAACAAAAAAATAGCTGATTTCAATTGCTTTATATATATATATATATATATATATGAACATATGATGTACTTGTAAGTTTTAGTTACTAGAAATTAGTTGTATCGGTTCGTCTTAATTGGATGCAAGGGCCAGTTAAAGGAGAAAAATTCAGCCGACTTTTCTTTGAATCCCAGGAATGACTTTTCTTAAACGACGATGACATGCTTTCAGTTTCCAGTCGACCTGGTCGGATCGAGAGCAATGTGCTATACTAGTGCAAGGATGGAACTTGGAAGCACTATGTATGCCAGTTGAAGGACATTTGACTCTACTCACATCGGCATGAGCATTATGGAAAGCCGGATCTAAAATTAGTGTCTTATATGGTCTTATGCATGAAAAATTATGCATATGGGTGCTTAATAACCAAAATAACATGTCTAAGTAAAAACAAAAAGACTTTTAGAAGGACAAAAAGGGTTTATGAAAAAGTAAATATTCCAAAATATACACAGCTTTATAAAAAAAATACTCCAACCCTGCACCGACCTACATGATCCAATATCATTGGACATGCATAGGAGTGTAAAAAGGGAGGCCCAGGCAATCGCCAAAAAGAACTCATGGGACTAGGAATAAGATTATTTAATAAAATATAGAACTCTGCATTCCAATTATAATTTGATCAAATATCGGGCCGATAACAAACTGGTACGATTCAAATAGGTTGATCTGAACCAATTTTCATAGATAAATTTAAAAAAAATTATAAAATAGAAGACAAGAAAGCACCAAATTACAAATTAAGAACAGCAAAGAAACGACAATAGAAGCAAAAAAGAGGAGTGAGAAAGACAAAGAATGTCTAGATGGCTATGAGCTAACAACAACTAAAAGGTCGACCCCTCTTCTAAGGACAAGAGTTCAACTTCAAACATATAGAGAGAACAAGCCCCAGCCCTGATGTCAAGATTGTTCCAGCTAAGTTTTGATTCTTTTAACCTAGCAGAGGGTTCGCCACCACCAAAAATTTGTCGGTTAATAATATTTGTGGGTCTTGCATGTGAAACCAAGTCCTTCTCAACCCAATCTGGAACCTTTCACAGTCTTAAGATTGGATAAAATTCACCCAGTGCGTGACTTTTGTTAATATAAGATATTGCTAGTGGCCATGCAACGCCTGCTAATAAAAAAGCCTTCATCCTTTTTTCCTGAGGAAGAACACCCAACTCATCCATGATTTGTCATCTTTTAACAGGAGAAAGTATCTGAAAATAAAGTTGGAAACAGCAGGAGCTGGGCCCCATACATCGGCCTGAACCAAGTTGAAGCAATATTGGCTTTTTATTTCAGATTCAAGAAATGATTGTCCAGTCATCTTTGCGTAATTGCATGTCTCACATACTGAAAAATTGTAGACGATCTTAAGAAACACAGTTTTGAGAATTAGATCAAACAAATATCCCAACCTATAGTGCCATAGGAGTGATTCTTCATTCTTCTTGTCATTTGGAAGTGCCTTGTTTGTGTTCAAGTTAATGTAGTAGATAGAGCCCATCTCTCTCATAAGAATCACCAAGCCTCTTCCGGGGTTTCTGGTCCAGCAGAATGACCTTCTTCTTGGAGAAAATATTCAGAAATTTCTGTAACATAGGGCTGTACTAGATTTGTTAACAATGATAAGATCTATGGAACGGATATGATCAAGATCAGTTACAAAGGACAGGGTACGGTTTCCAAAACTCAAGAGCTATCCAAAACTGACCAATCTTCTCTAAATGAGAAAGAAAACATTTCCCCTATCTTCTTCTATAATTTTGCCCAAATCTGTCGTGTAAATCAAGATCCTAAAATCAAGGATCTAACTTGTATAAAGTGACTATAAATATATGTACTCTCTCTGTGTGGTTATAGAATAGAAGAGAGAGTCATTGTGTGGATGTAGGCTGATTTTTGCCGAACCTCGTTACACCTGTGTGTTCATCTTTTCTTTCAACTTGGTATCAAAGCCTGCAACTGCTTCCACCGTGGCCTTCCATATTTTGCATCTTTCTAGAGCCACGCTTCACCTGTCTGGATCACGATCATTGTCTGATGCCGGCACCATCGTTTTCCAGCCACTCTCTTTGCTGCACCCCCTGGTGCGTCTCCTGTTCCTCTTCCTAAAAAATTTGGTTTGATGCTTTTAAAACTGCCGTTCATCTTATTAACAGGTTACCTATTGCAGACTTGCAAATGACGCCATAAGAGAAACTCTTACGTGAAGTTCCCAAATATAGTCATCTAAGGACCTTTGGTTGTACCATCCATCCATTGAATGGCTAGACGTGTTCAAACTAGAACCAAAGCTCAAACCTGCGTCTTCATTGGGTATGGCAGCTGTCATAAAGGCTGTGTTTGTTACAATCTAATCTCTAATCATGTCATCATCTCTAGACATGTTATTTTTTACGAAAGAAATTTTTTATACTCTCATTGTGGTCCCTCTTTTGCTGCCTCAAACATTCAAGTTAGCTAAAGTCGTCATCCAGATCTGAATGTATTAAACCTAGACCTATTGATGAGCTAAAAGAGAGTTTACCTCTTATTGAGTTGCCCAGAATCATTTCCAGTTCCTCAGCAGTTCAAACTGGTTCCAATCACTTTCATGTGCACATACCATCAATTTCAGCATACTTAGACTTTCATGGAACTAGAAACACATGTTACGGACAATTCCAGCACAAGGGTGTCACATTGTGCTTCATATAGCTATATTATGAACATAGTACCACATTATATATATTCCTTCACAAACAGCTCATGTATTACCCAAAAAATACCCATTTATTTTTCTGCACACAGGTAATTACACCTCATACATGCATATATATATATTTATTTTTAGGCAATCAGAGATGTCTAAGACTAAGAGTGTTGTGTATCATTTCCAGAATATAACACTTCACACATCTATTCATATCTAGGCACATAAAAACATAGATTTGCTGCTATAACATGCATATATATATATATATATATATATATATATTTACAAGCAACAAAGGTACAAGGGCTACATGCTGCACTCATAGCTGAGTATTCCCATACCTTATTGCTCTATGCTGCAATCAAAACATTCATTTACATGTATAATTTCAGCCCCACCAAGTAGAGTTCTCCTTGCTTTATGTATATATATACCTACCTATATAGATAATTTGTAAAAGAAACTATATAACACTTACCAGGGTCTCTAACTGTATAGCCCCTGATTTTTTACTGTCAGCACCCTAGCTCCTTGGCTTTCTTGATCCTCCAAGCTGCGGATAACAGTCACATGGACCAGTGCCTCTTTGCCCTTGATCTTCACCCCAAGATGCAGGAAAACAAGGGTTAGCTCTCACTTGTTCCGAATTTCTAACTGCTGGAACCCTTCCCCTTATGGCTGCGGCAAATGGGAACCTGGGGTATGGGGTTAAATAAGGCCAATACATGGTGAGCAACACCCCCAAATGATTTTTCTCAGGAAGGCTTCTCAGCTGCCCTCAATCATCTTTAGTTTCTTTTAATATTTTCAGTTACCACTTCTACCTAGGTATATATTTTTAACCCATTCATTTCTTTCCATGACTGCCCCCTTTATGATATAGTTGACAGTTTCAACTATTTTTATTGAATCTACCAATTATAGCCTATACTCCTATTAAAATTTTTGTGATAATAAAAAAAAGAAAAAGAAAAACGTGGTCATTACAGCAACCGTCTGGTTTGAGCCAGAAGTATTAGTTAGAAGGCAATCAGTTCTTAGAGATGATGTTAGCGACCATCAGTTTGTTTGATCAACTTTCAATGGTTACAAGTTATAATGAAAAATTCAGCTTTTGGTATTGTTTTGGCTGTAAGAATGAGATGTATAGGGGGATAAAATTTTGATATAGAAAGCATATTTAGATGGGTGCTTTGTGATGTTAGAGGTGCTTTCCTTCCAGTTTTCACTTTTCACCTGTACAAATCAGACCTTAGGCATGCAATATATTGGATCATATAGATATATAGCCCCCCACGTACATCATTAAACGGATCTCAAATGCCCACCTAAGCAAGAAATTAAGTCTAAGGTCACCTAGGTTCTTTAGAGAGAGCTTCGCCATTGACCATCAGCGTTGAAAACTCAAGCCGCATCAATTGAAGAAATCGACAGCGACATCCGATGACAACGCTGGTGGCTAAAGTTCAGTTTTCTCCTCCACCACCAACCCCCTCTCCTCTTTCTTCTTCTTGGGCCACTTGAATCTTTGGAACTGGTCAATGCCCGATATGAGATATGAGATCGAGCTGCTGCACACTTCTGTGGATCCACAAGTATACAGTATCATAGGAAAAAAGATGAAGGTTGGGTTATTTCTGAATTTTTTAATGACGTACTATGTCTATTTTACACTTTTTATTTTTTTCATAACCCTTTTTTACCCTTTTAAAATGTTCCTTTTCTACTATAAACAGGGATATTTTGGTCATTATGTACCCATATACACAAATTTTTTACATATAACATGTTTTGACAACCCGTTTCTACAGGATATATATATAATATATATATATATATATATATATATAAACAATCTTTTTAGTCATCTTTTTCTTACAAGATATATCTTCTCTATATAGAGTACCTTCTTGGGACACTCTTTTTCGCTACGACTGTTTTATTAATGCAAATCTGTTTGTTGGCCCATGTCCACCCAAACTCAGCTGAACACTCTCTACTCATTGCTCTCATCATGAGCAACTGTCATCACCCTCTTTCTCTCTCTCTCTCTCTCTTGCTCTCTCTGATTTGGCCTGATTTGTTTTTTTATTCTGGAACATCTCTTAGGGTGGAAAGATTAACGAAGATGTGGACTGCAAAAGAGTCATGCATGGAATATTCTTCTGTCAGATTTTTCTTTCTTTGACAAGTAGCCTAAACCAGTGTTGTTAGAGGTGCACATCTGCATGAGGTCTCTGTGCATCACCTAGAAGACGCCTCAAAGCATCTGAGTGATGCATCATTGACCTAATTAAGATGTGTGGCATGACGACCTAATTAAGGTGTGTGGCATATATATATATATATATATCTGTGTGTGTATATTGAAATCGGGCAGCTATTTTTGTGCTCGAATGGTTATTTTGTATCATTAAAAACTGCTGTGAAAGTTGTATTCCATTATTTAAAACCATGATCAAGCAACTGATCATTGCAAATGCATCTTTTGATGGATTCAAGGTGACAATCACCTAGAAGACGTTGCTAGGTTGTTGCATTTGAGAACTCAGGAAACCCGTGCTGGGACACCAGCTACACCTTGATAGGGAAGAGAAGACCTTTTAGGGTTGACAGATTTGGAGTTTAAGAATCTGTGGCATATAGAGAAAAGTCGATGTCATTAATTGTTTAAGAGCTACAAAATAAATGGAGACATGCAAAACATGATGTAATTCACAAGAAACGGACTAAGTATTGTGGTCTTTTCATGTATGACGATCAAAGCTAGTGCTATCTAGTGATAAAATCATGAAATATCGGGCCAAGAACGAACTGGTACAATTCAAATACGTTGATTCAAACCAATTTTCACATGTAAAATGAAAAAAATGTAAAATAGATGACAAGAAAACAGCAAAGTACAAATTAAGAACAGCAAAGAAATGACAATACATTCGTTGTCTTTCTCCTGGCTTGCTTGTCTTCAATTTAGTTGGCCCGAGAGAATTTGATTGTTGTTGGTGGTGGCCTTTTTTGTCTTCGATTTAGTTGATGCAGTAGAGCCCATGTATATCTTTCGTATCCATCACCAAATCCTCCTTTGGGGTTTCTGGAGAAAATAAGTGGCAACAAGATATTTTGGTTAGTTTGCTAACCGATGGCTATTAGGAAATTTCTGTAACATAAGCTGTGCTAGATTGTCAACAAGAGGAAAATGTCTAATTCCTTTAAACTGAAGTTGTAGATCCATGTGCCATCTGTATTTGATGTTGGCATACATGGTTTTGTATTTTCTGGTGGAAGATTTGGATCATTCCCAATTAAGTCTTCTTTCTTAAAGCTCGTTTCGTTTTCCACCACTTATTGCAAACCCTAAGAATGGACATACCACTTAGGTAAGGGACAGAAGCCGGGCATATTAAATTCCTTTTCTTTATAATTTAGCACTATCTTAAAATATATTTGGTGATAAACATACATTAAGTTAGTTATTTTTTATTTTATTAATATACCATAATAATTAAAAAAGGAATGACACTTATAACATCAAAATTTTAAAAGTTGAAAAAATTCTTTTTTTATAAAAGTAATTTGAACTTAAACATTTTTAGATTAAATTAGTGTTTATAATGAAGACATTAGGAGATTCATATTTTGTTCAGAACACTTCTTAACACAAATATAAGAGGTCTGTTGGTTTTTGTTTGTGATCGAAGTATAGTGTGTGTGTGTGTATATATATATAATGTAAGAGGTCTGTTGGTTTTTGTTTGTGATCCAAGTAGGGTGTGTGTGTGTATATATATATATATACATATATATATTGTAAGAGGTCTGTTGGTTTTTGTTTGTGATCGAAGTAGTGTGTGTGTGTGTGTGTATTTTCATTATCTGTTTACATATATATATTGTAAGAGGTCTGTTGGTCTGTTATCCAATCTAACTTGATAGATAGTTAGGAGAAAAATAAAGAGAAAAAAGTGATATGTATTTTCATATCTATTATTAGTTATACACACACATAATATATATATATATATATATATATATATATATATATAAATTTTCAATGACAGTGCTGTCTCTTTTATAACAAAAAATATTGAGAAAAGTCTTATCAATGTAAATTATTTGTTTCTATTCAACAGGGTGGTTCCCTCTTTTTTGACTTCTCGACCACTAAAAGTGAAGTGTGGTCGAAGAAAGAAATAAAGTGATAGCTCCACGCATTTTAGTTCTTATGCACGTCTAGAGAGAGGGGAGAGAGAGAGGGGAGGAGAGAGAGCAAACAGAAAGATGGAATTCCTTCCAGCATTAGCTAGTGACGATCGGCAACCATGAAGATTCATGAGGACCGTGGTGTAGGTACTTGAATAACTTTAAAATAGGGAAGGGAAGCTGGTCGATCAAGGGTCTTTCAGATGTGGTTTCATTAGCATATGTGTTTTCTATATGCTTTTGTGGTGATGCTGCTTTGTGTTGAAGTCGGTGATATACGTGAGAGACTTCCTTCATAAAAAAGGATGAAAAGTTGCGGAAACTTGTTCTTCTGCTTGAAGATTCATATTTAGCACATGTTGAATCATATAAATTAGACTGTCAATTGCTTCTGATGTAACAGATTTGGATTTTTCATGTTGCCATGGTATTCATAATACCTGTCTTTGATAGCCACCATATTGCCATGGGAAGCACAATCTACCAACTTCACATAAGTATTTTGATTCGAGCCTTTCTATTCCACTTCTAAGTCTGCGTCTTTCCCACCAAGACAGGAACTTTAATATCAACAACGTCATATCATGTAAATTAACGGTTTCTATTCAACGGGGTCATTCCTCTCTTTTTTTACTTGTCTACCACTGAAAGTGAATGTGTGGTGGAAGAAAGAAACAGAGTAACAGCTCCATGCCCTTTGACTTCTCTTGCATGAAGAGAGCAAGAGAGAGAGAGAGAGGAGAGAGAGAGAGAGAGAGAGAGAGAGGAGAGACGGGAATTACATGTTTTGTTCTTATTTTAAATAGTAGTCTATGCTGGCGAGTGGAAAAGAGAGACGAGCCCGACGAATCCTAAGATCTGTTTTAGCAAAAGAACTGAAGTATGAAACTTTAGTTTGAAAGCGGAGAGCGCTTCAGGACATAGTGGATCCTTCAGGTCCGTTTTTCAACAGTACCAAGGAGTAACCAGTCATTACATAGTCAAGATGGTTGAAATTTTCTTGGGAATAAGATGAATGGTGAAGAAGTTTAACAACACTCTGATTGTTCTGAATCTCAAGATAGAAGGAGCTACAAGTGTACACCAGTAGCAACCTATTTCCCCATGTAACTTCTTATATAAGGTCATTTCAAACGTGCTCGCTCTTAGAGAGGCTTTAGGCAACACAATCCCAATTGTGAAATAAATTTTTCATTGACCTATTATGGCACCTGCTTGGATGGAGAGAAATTAGTATAAAAGGAAAAGAATGGAAAGGGAAAGAAAGGATTTGGGAAGAAAAGGAGAGGAAAGAAAATAGAATGAAACAAATTGTTATAAAAGCTTGTTTGAATAGAAAGAAAAAGAATTGTTCAAACTATGTTTGTTTAAACTACATAAAGGAAAAGAAAGAAATAATTTAAGTTGTTTGAATAGAAAGAAAGAACTTTATTTGATTTGCGCACTGGGAAGGCACAAAATGACAAGAAAATGTGGATGAAGCTAGACTAGGGCTAGCTAGATGATAAAATCTTGAAGGGTTTGGTAATTAATAGCCATCATTTTCTTTCTTAATAAGACCAGAAAAAATATGTTATCAATTAAACATTTTCATTATTTGGGTCAAATGACTCATAAATCCAGTGTTTCTTTGGTCAATGTTTGCCATGAGCCAGACCCAACTAGCATTCAATCGACCATATTTTTTGTGTTAAGACTGAACCAATTTAAAAAATAAATACACTCTATAGAGATCTTCCCTTGTGCCGGGTGAGCAAGAGGGGTATTTTATCCTACCACTCAACAAGAGGGGTATTTCATCCCTAGTTGCAGGTTCATTGAAATTCAACATAATCAGCCTCTGTGATGGTAAACCCTAAATAAAATATACTTATTTCATTGTCAGAAATAAATAATGAATCATGACTAGTTTAGACTTATAATTGAGCAAGGTCATCTGTAGACTTAGATAATGTTTGTTATTTGTTGGGTTAGGCATCTTCCCAGATAGAAAAAATACTAGAAGCATCAAACAAATCAATGCTAGTGGGAATATATATATATATTTATATATATGAGTGTGTGTGTGTGTGTGTTGAAATTAGGCAGCTATTTCTGTGCTCGGATGGTTATTTTGTATTGTTCAAAACTGTCATAAAAGTTGCATTCCATAATGGAAAACCATGGTCAAGCAATGGATTGTTGCAAATGCATCTTTTGCGATGTTTTTTATCGACAACAAGCAGACAAATAACCATCCAGCCGTGGAGGTTCATCTTTGAATCACTTGAATATTCAGAAATGATCGCTCCAATCGATTGTTAATCACCCATTTTAATTACCCTTAAACATGTTTAAAGTATGATGACATTCGTTTATTTTCCAGTCAATGTTGTAAAATATATGGATCATATGAATATCCCATCAAAGGATGTAGGATGGCCCAGCAAAGCAAAATTACTATGATCTTTTCAAAAAATTGATTCCTCATGACATGAATAATTTCACACTAGTCTGCCAACTTGTGATCTCAACCCCTTCTTTAGTGGGGGAGCCAAGAATTTTTGGCTGAAGGGCACGTGAGTCACCGACCTGGGTTTGATGTGGGGACTACGATGTGACAGCAACTAGGTCCAGCATCGTTGCAACAATACTGATGTGGGGCAATGGTACACAGCAACCCACACTTTGCTTCTATACTTCCCTTCTTACTTTTCACCGCTTATTGTGGTTACCTAAGGAATATGTTAAGATGTCTCTCTTATTGATCAAATGGTGGTTGGGATTCTTCAACACAAGAATATTCAAATGCTATTACTTAAAATTGCTTGGATTGTGGAAAAGGGTGCAGAAAACACAAAAAGTTGCACGCAATCCTCGGTAAATGACGCAAGAACTTGTTACATCACTAGCTAATGTCACCAGCCACTGTAAGTCCCCTGGCAAAATGTTCCAATCTTGGTGTCTATAAATTGTGACATAGAAAGTGGGTTAATTAATGTGATTTGTATATTTAATTACCTATTTGATCTCTCATGAATAGAACGAGGGGCTCCCTCGACAGTTTCCGAACGCAAAAAACCTATTTGATTTCACAAGCAGTGGCTGCTGGAAGTTCATGCAGAGCAATTACATTATTATACAAGAATTTTTGTTAGGTACTGGAAAACTATATATTTTAAACTTAGAACATGGTAACTTCTCAACTTGATTGCATGATAAGATAATCAAGGTTATAATCAATCACCAAAATACGGAGTACATCACTAACTTGTGGAGTTTGGTGCATGTCAGATGGAGAGTCTATGCTTCACGTCTTCAAACTAAGCAGAGTCCAACAATCACCAAAATGGTTTTCAGCTAGATATCAAGCTGAAGAAAAATAGAACCCTAAAGGGGTAGTGCAAAGCCAAATTTCTGACTGGGGGGTAGTACTAGTTTAACGTTCAACTTTAAGGTATATAAAAAAAATTAAAAAAAAAAAAGAAGTATCAATGACTGGTATGGGAAATTGCTTACAAAATCCGCAATGCGGCTCCACTACCGTTAAGGCGTCATTTGGCAGCAGGGACACTCATACAGTTTTCATAATAGGTAGACAAAATGGGGGATGCTTAGCAGAAGTTCTAACCGAGCGTGAGTGACAATACACAATTTCCCTGGATCTCTTTCCTCCAATGAAAAAGATTGAAAACCTGAAAGTGACAAAACAGAACACATACCAACTACGAACCATGAAGAAGAGAAAACATATCTATTTAGATGGGTGCTTTATGTTACTTCATGCCTAAGAAGGTGTGGTCATTCCAGTTTTCACTTTTAACCTATACAAATAAAACCTTCGGCATGCAATATATTGGATCGTATAGATATGTAGCCCTCCACAGACGTCATCATAAGTATTTTAGATGCCCAGCTAAGCAAGAAATTAAGTCCTAGATGTTTGAGAAAACTTGTTCCTATAGATGGATAAGCAAATGCTAGTCCATCAATTGGAGATCCAATTCCAGATTTTTTAAAGTGATATCTCATCCACAGCATCGCATCGATTGAGGAATCAAGAAGCGATATCCCATGACAATGATGGTGGCCAAAGTGCAGTTTCTTCTCTCCACCGCCTGCAGACCCGAAGCCCCGATATGAGATTGAGTTGTGTGCACATCCAAACGCACAAGTATGAAGTGGAAAAAAGCTGGGGTTTTGATATGTTCAATTTTTATAATAAAGAAATGTTTATTTTAGACTTTTTTGACCTTTTCATATCTTTTTTCTACTCTTTTAAAATGTTTCTTTTTTTTTATATACAGAGAAAAAAGATGGGGTTGGGGTAGTTTTGATTTTTTTTTAAAAATGATGTTTATTTTAGACTTTTTAACTCTTTCATAATATCTTTCATATATATATATATATAATATATATATATATATAAAAAAAAATATATATATATTATATATATATATATATATATATATATATCCTCCTCTTTGAAGATATGTCTTTTCTATAATACCTTTTCTTATGCCGGATACTCTCCTTTCATTATGGCAGTTACATTAATACAAATATGTTTGTGTTGTCCCTTGTCCACCTGAACTCTAATCCTGGTTTTATATGTGTCATACTAATGCAAAAATTTTTTGTGTGCTGGTTATGATGAAAATAGTCCGAATTCACACCGAAAAAAAAAACTGGGAAGACAAAAGTCGAAGTAAAAAAAAAAGCTATAAAGGACATACCTTTTGAAAATTACTAAAATGTCCCCTTACACTTGGATATGTACGTTGGGTACCCTTAACCGGGCACTCAACTCAATCTACCCAAACTCAGCTGAACGCTCTCCACTCACTGCGTCTTCATGAGCAACTGTCACCACCCTTTCTCTCCCTCTCTCTCTCTTCCTGATTTAGCCTGATTTGTTTCTTTATTCTAAAACAGCTCTTAAGGATGGTGGAAAGATTAACGGACGATGTGGGCTGTTAGAGAGAGAGACATGCATGGAATATTCTTGTGTCAGATTTCCATTGAATCCATGGGTCACATTTTCTTTTCTTTGACAAGTAGCCTAACCCATTGCATCCGGCGTTGTTAGCCGACGTGAGGTCTGTATGCATGACCTAGAAGAACGTCTCAATAGGAAGCATATAAATATTAAACATCAATCAAGAAGAAGTTGCATGGTGGGTCCGGCCATCTGAAGAGCATGGCTGGACGTCGAGTTTCTTGGACTGGCCTGCCCTGATTGCGTTTTCAGAAATCCAGGACTTGTCAAACACGATTAGTGGCCATTGACTCCACAGTTTTTCCAAAGGAAAAGAACCAACCTCATCGGTTCGTAGTTTGAATGGGTCGCCGCAAAACACAGTTACTCGTCGGTGGCGAAGCAGGACATTCAGTGCTGACAGGCAGGCCCTTCAGAAAATCAGTGGCTGAGGGATGCCATATGCTAAGCAGTACAATAACTACGGAGCTTTAGCAAGTAAACTAGTAATTTTTGTGTGCCTGTGTGGGCAATTTCCCAGACAAGCCCACATGTTCCTGCATCATTCTTGATAAATAGGAGTTGCCTATTGTGATACTTATCAATCCGCCTTAATGGTACTTTAATTCTTCATATTCTCACATTCTGTTTTTCTCTTGTAAAAGTTGGTTGGAAGCAGCCGATTTGAATTGTAGGGGCTTGGCTTGGGTTGATCCAAAGTGTAATACAAATCGGCTAATATTTATTTATTTATTTATGTTTACTTAGAAGAAACTCTCTTCTTCATAAATCCACCAAGGTGGACGTACTGTACTTCATTCAACTCGAATATTGTTCTTGCCATGGTTTGCAGACAAGAGAAATAACACACTAGAATGTGACAGCAGCCACAAGATTCAATCCTTGAATTCCTTGGATATGAAATGCCTTGCAGCCCAGTTTCCCTATGTGCCTTGAGGCAATCAGCCAATCTATATTCAAGTGATTCGGAATGAACCATGATTTAGCCAATTCATCGCCAATCACCCATTTTAAAAGATGCAGTTGTCATTACGGGTTTCTTTCAGTTTCCACTTGAATTTACAATTCATTCAGAGAAATTTCGAAAATATTGACAAAGTAGCTCCCAGCTTGATCTCACTCTCAAACTGCGGGCCCACACGGACCATCTACTGTCCAGCATCTGCAGTTTGGCATTGTTAAGGAATCGATCAATGACATCATTGGAGTTGGTCAAAGAGGGCATCTGCAGTTTAACCCAACCTGGGGATGTCAAAGAGTTGGATTAGGTCCGAGCAAGCTGGCTCTCACCTAAATGAATGTGGGTGAACCGGATCTGGAATAGCATTAGGCTGGACCAAGGCTTGACAAAGCTGTGCTTGGGCTGACTCAAAGCCTTTATTGGCAGTCCAAGCCTGTTCTGTTTACTTATTGGGCCAGGGCCTGACCATTAACTTCATGTTTATCTTGTACTCAACCCGATATCTATCCTTATTTGAAACTCTTCACTTTCATTTTCTAATTTTTTGGAAACCATTGGAAATATGTCAAGAGTTTGTATGGGAGTCTACTACTGACATCATGCGAAAGAATGTGGAAAAAAAAAAGTATAAAGGTATGTATTTGGGCCAAGTCAAGCCCCCAATACCCGACCCAGGCCAGCTATCCCAGCAAGTTTTTTTATCTGGCGAGTAGGTCAAATGGTCTCAATTGTCCATCTGGTGCCTAGCCCAGTGACTACCTTTAGAGTCAAGTCATAGTGTTTTGGCAGCATATATAGAGTAATGGTTTATGGGTTTGTCAGTGACATATTTTAAATCTATTAGTCGTCCAACATCCAGAAGATTAAAATGAATATATATATATATATATATATATATATATATATTTGTTTAGTTAATATATATTTATCTGTATTTATAATTATATTTATCACTAGGAACATTATTTTCCAAAGAACAATATTTTTTTGAATATTACCGTTTTCAAGAACGAAGAACCATTCTGATGCAATCGGGCTGGGTTTCTCCTTCCATTAATGATGAAAAATAATATAAAGAAAAAAAAAATCAACAGAAAAATCACAATTAAGAACTGGCCTCTAACTAAGCTTCAACACTCTCTTGCTCACTCAGCAAACTGTCGATAGTCAGGGTCAGCACTTTTCATTAATGTGACCTGAATCAATATCATTAATGTCGGTTTTTCTTTCGTTTTTTTTTTTTTACTTTGTCAACGACAAAGGAGTTTCCAAAGGACATAGCCTCCAAAGAGAAGTGATCTTTAACCACAGAATACCATCTCACTATTGAGCCTACCAATGAACCAGAGTCACTCTCTTAGTTCCTTGACACAAGAACTAAGAGCATGACAGTTTGTGATTATAGTAACATGACAGTCTTTAGGAATCCTCTCTACAAGAACAGAGTCCATAATTCTGTTCATGTTTGAGAAGAGAAACCCTTGTACCATCAACCTGGTTTTCCTGATTGGGGAGGCATTAAACCATAGTAAACCAGCCACTTTATAAACATTTGCAACACAAGTAGTGACCACTTCCAGCCCCCACTCATCTTTACTCTGACAATGCCAAAAATGACTGAAAATTATGGTTTGCAGCTAGATATTTATCACCTGTTTTACATATTGTCTTCATTCTTGTTTATAGAATACCTCACAACATGAGTGTCAAACTTTCCTCTTAGCAATCTCAGCTAGCTTAACCACCTCTTTATGCACCACCTGATTTTTGAAACACCATAGCTTCCAGATTGTGATATTGAAGCAGGCAAGCCAACACCATCCGAATTCATTACATGAGAACCTCTTCCTCCACCACCAGTTCCAGACAGAGAAAAAGTCTGATGTATGGAATTTATCAACTCCAAACCATGAATAGATGTATTGCTAAATGTTCATAGCATTAGTATATGTGAAAAGAAAGTGACATAAATCTTCACAAGCCCTCCACACAACTTAAACACCGAAACAATGGAAGACCCTACATGTTGAAGTTTGGCATCAGCAGGTAGACGTTAATAACTACAAACAAACACAAGCCAGTTAGCTCTAGGTAATGCTTTTGCGTTTCACAATCTACAGTGCCATGTAACTACCATTCCTATAATTTTACATGATTCCAAACTTGGCTCCTGAGCTTTGCAGGTTTAAGATTTCCTTTAGAACAAAGAAAATCTGCGCTTTGCATGAGCCTAAGTTGAAGGCAATCTCCAATGCATTGCCCATGCCACCATAGATTTAGCTCAATGTGGTGCTGTATTACGAAGGAAAGGTTCTGCTTCCCAAGCAGATCCAATGGAATCTGCTTGAGAAAAACATCCTCCATAGAACTTAGCAAGCTCTCCATTCATCACATTTCAAGTAACAGATTTAGATCCCGCCCAAGAAAAGAAATATTAGGAACCATATCCACATTCCAAGTACTTTTCCTATTCAAATATTTTTTCATGCATAATGAGTCCCAAATGCCCTGGTGAAACATTAATGTACATCCTAGAAACAACCGATTAGCTTCATTCACCTCTTTAAGTTTTCTAATGTCGAGCCCACCTTCCTATTTAGGAAAAGCCAAGACATTCCAGGCAATTAAATGAGGCTTATCCCCTCCATCTGACTCTTCCTATAAAAAACTGCACATAATCTGTTCCATTTTCTTAATGACACCAAGAGGGCACTTGAACACCAACATCCAGTAAATACGAAGTGCTTCTAATACTGATTTGATCAAGTAGATCCTACTGCATGGGAAAGTAGCATGATTTTTCATAAACTAAGTTTACTATGTATTTTTAAATGAATAAGAAACATACCAACATTCTCAAATTCGTTGGCTTGGGAGTAAGACCCAAATATCGAGTAGGAAACTGTCCTAGGCTCTCGCTGAACTGATTACAAATACTTGCAATCTTGCTTTGCCCATATTGAAAAAGTAGAATGCTGATTTTTGAAGGTTAATCATCATTCCAGCATGGAGTTCAAACAGAAAAAAACAATTGTAGATAAAGAAAGCCACTCTTGAAAGCTAAGAAAAGCAAGACGTCATCAGCATATATTATAGAAAAAACTCCTTCTATGCCTCTTCGAATATGCAGTACTTCAATCATTCTTCTTTGAATTGTAGCTTGCAAGGTATGTGAAAAGATTTTCATGACAATGAGGAATAAAAATGAAGATAAAGGTATCCTTATTGCAGACCATGAGAAGATCCAAAGTGTTCACCTTGATCGTCATTAATCCCACGAGCACAGAAATCATTTTTCACTACTGTCACTACGTTTTAAGTCCAAATAGGATGAAATCTTAATTGCAAGATGGCAGCTTGTAAGAAAGTCCAATTGACCCTGTCATATGCTTTTGATAGGTCTATCTTCAACATAAGCTAGTTGATCTAGCTTTAGACATTGTGTATACCATCTCAAGCACAAGAAGAAGACATTGATGGATGTTTCTATCTTTCAAAAAACCGCCTTGCATGTTGGAAATGACCCACTTTAGTGCCTTCTTCATTCTTGAAACCATGATTCTGAAAATAAATTTCAGTACACTATTCTCAAGAACAATATGTCTGAACTTGGAAATGTGCACAGCTGAATCAAATTTAAGAATTATGATTATATGACTTCTGCCTACTTCCTAAATAAGCTTTCCTTTCTAAAAAAAAAAAAAAAATCTCTAGTGGCAACTGTGATATTAGTCCTTAACGTGTCCTGACTTTTTTGACGGAACAATTTCAGAAACCCATTCAGACCTTGCGCGCTATTGGAGTTGGCACCCATAACAGCTATTGCACTTCCTCATCTGAAATGGCACTTAACAACATTAAGTTTTCTTTTATAAATACGCTGTGACCTACAGCAAGCTGATCCATAATCATTCTTGTTGAGTTGTCACGGGTAAAAAATCTTTAAAAATGAGAAGTACAAGCTGAAAGAATTGGATGCTCCTCATAAAACTCCCCATCATCTGTCTTCATGTGCAAGAGTCTATTTTTTTTTTACCTTCCTTGAAAATAGCATGAAAACATTTGCTGTTATTATCCCCATTTTTTTGCCATGATACCCTTACTCTCTTTTTCTAGTACATGGCTTTATCTCTAAGAGCATCCGCAAGAAAACATCTAATATGATTTTCAGAAGTGGACCAGTTATGAAAGTCAATATCTTGCTTCGTATAAATTCCAATAAAATCCTTTTGAATTATGTTAATTCTGGTATCAACTTTCTTGGTTCTATACTTACTCCAATTACTTAGTCATGGTCGTACTCTATTCTGTTTTGCGAGAAGTTTAAGCACTGCACATCCTCTCACTCCACTCTCCATGCTCTTGGAATAATGACCACACAACTAGGTTGACACTCTCAATAAAGGAACTATTTAAATCTTCGTCTTCTCTTGCATGCGGTTTTAAAGATATTTAATTTACATGTAAAAGAGAAGTGCTGAGTGGTCTAAAGAACTTCTTGGTTCTACCAAAAGCTGCCCACAATTTTCAACTTGCTCAAAAATCTATCTAATTTGCTTTGAACCAGTGCTGTCGGGGTGCAGAGACTGGTTCAAGTGAATGCTCTGTTTCTGTCCACAATCTCTCTTAGTCCAACATCTTGAATGAATCCATTGAATGCTAAACAAGCTTGTCAAGCAGGGGCAGGCCCATTTTTCCAACTCCTTATAAGTTGAATTAAAATCTTTCATTATAATACTAACATTTGTTTATTGGCAATAATGATATTTAACATAACCAATTGGTCTTTGCGAATTCTAGAGTGAGGGTGAAGATACACCCCTATTGTATCAAAGTTGAGATTTAAAGCTTTATGAGTAAACAAACAATCCATCCAAAATTTATTAAATTTTCAACTAGTCAATCTAAAATCAGCCTGTCTCTAACTACACACAGTTATGGCCTCATTAAGATTCGTATCAATATTAGATTAAAAACTCCTCATAGTGATTGCAAAAGGATTTGAAGTTGTCCACATTCAACATGATATCGAAACATGAAAATGATCCCAAGTTGATGAGATATCACCCAATTGCCAAAATCTTTCTAGGTTGTTAGAGTACTAAGGCCTCTAACATTCCAACTATTAACTTCATTTGATGGCAATTGGCAACTCGTCTTACGATCCTTTTCCTACAGGAGAACATTCTCTTTGTTATGGAAATCCTCTGCTCCTTGGATATCCATGAATGGATCATGTTGCGCCAACTTCCTTTCTTTGAGGACAGAACTTTATATAGCCTTAAAAAATGTTGTCCCACAACCCTTATTCTTAAAATTTTCAACTTCTTTGGAATGGAGAGCTCTTTTTTGTTCAAACTAATATTCATAGGAGAGGAAGACCTTTTATCTTTTTGTTTTCAGGCCATTAGTACAGTCCTAGTGGAGTTCAAACAGCCAAATCCAGGAAAAATTCCTCCTCAACTTCTGTGGCTTTCTTATTGGTCTCATGGCAGGACTCAGCAATAGTTTTACCATGGTTAACCTTCAATGAAGATGATTCCATCACCATTTGATATGAGATAATCCCTTGACACTCGTGGCCCATAGATCATAGGTCTTCAATAGGATCTTTTTCAAGAGGCACAAATTGATTTCATTTAATATTAGATAGCTTGCATTGCTTAGAGCCTAGATTTTACCTTCTATTAGCAACAATGGCCTGAGTACATCCATTTGAGGGTTTAGTATTCACTTTTCCCTCCCTCATACGAGTGAGACGATCTCTTGTGGAATGTAATGAAACCCCACATAAGGTACAGAAACAAATTTTTGTTTCATCTTCCACCATTTATTCAAGAACTTTATCACCATCAAGTATACAAATCGAACCCATAAGTGAAGCCATCAGCATCTACAAAAAAACTACCCAGAACCTTAACGACACCAGCTAACACCTTGCAGTTCCGCATATAAGGAGGCAACTTCGGTAGACGAATCCCTAGAGGGGTTCTTGTGGCAGCTTGAAGTCGGAGCAGCATTCCTGACTTCCACTTGCTAGAGACCAAAAACCTATCATGAACACGCCATTTTTTTTGTTGCATAACTTCCTCTAAATATTCCTTTGAGGAAGCCTTGATCAAAAAGAGTCAGGAAGGAGTGAAAATTGTTTTCACCTGATACAAATTGTGAAAAACTTCCACCCAATCCAGATGAAATCTTGAGCTACCGGCTAATAGAATTGCAATAGCAGTCCATCTGAAAGGTCTGATCATTTGCTTCCCCTCAATTTCACACACTGCAAGATCTGCTAATCCAAATGCCTCCTCCCACTCATTTTGGACCACAACACCAGTGCTCTTTGCCACCGACACCCAAAATCATCGCGCTGATAGAACTGACTGGAATCCTTGATAAATAGGTGACTTTTCATGATCCATCATCTCTAAGGATGGGCGAGAGCCTCCACCACCCATGATAAAGTGATGTTCATGAACATTTTCCTAACTCTAACCTCCCTTTCTCTGCTCCTTCCCGTGATAACCACATCTTCTCCTTGACCAAGAACTGTTACATGTGGAAAAATCCACACGCTACTCACTTTGACCATGAGCTTCTTTTCCCCACCATTTGTATTTAAATCTAAACCCTTAGTCACAACCCACCTCATGATCTCCTTTATAAATACAAGGAGTTTTTCTTTGTAGATCTATGTTTAACAGTTGCCATAGCCACCTTCCTCTCCTCCTTCATGATCCTCCTCCTGTAACTTCTCCCAGTTGCACTATCAAACTTTCCTACCAACATCTTCACTAACACTGTCAATGTTAACCAAAAATCCAGGCTTCTCGATAGACATCATTCACCAAGACTTGCCTCTCTCTGATCTCTATGATCCTTCATCCACTCCAGTTCGACGCACTGAGCAGGGCAGCTCTACGCTTCAAGTTGAGCTCCCGATTGGCTTCAGGTTATGCCAACACCAACAAAATGACCATCCACGTGTATTCTCATGAAGACTGACCAGATGAACTAAATCCAATGCCTGACCGTTAAAATCTGGAAATATCTGGAAATTCCATATTTCAAGGAAATGCCCCGATAACTTAGAAGTTTAGAACTAAAGCCCATTGATCCTAGAAACATTCATCTGGGTTATCACAGTGGAACTTGATGCATGAAAAGAAAGAAAGAAATGGAAACTTGTGTCGTAAAAAGTTTAGAAACGAGTTGATCTGGCAACTCTATCTTGTGAAACTTGTGTCCAGCTATCTAAGGGTCCTTTCAAGATTCAATTGCTACGATTATTCTCTTTGTTTTCATGATTAATTGAGTTGAGGAGGACTATCTGGTCAACTTGTGAAATGTGTTGGGGTCCGCTAAACAGATGAAACTGCCGACAAGTGTTGACATCCTCCAATCAACCTGGTTGAAATGTTTTGGAAAACTTCCGCCTGTATGACAAGACAAAAATTTTAAAAAGAAAGTTGGCCGTATGTCCAACTATTTCTTATCAAATCCCACCATACAACCTATATACTTAAATCTATGAGAGAATAGGCTGGTAGGCAGTTGTTTCGAGTTATCGAAGCAGCAACTTCATGTGCTATAAAAAGAAGACATTGATACATCTATATATAGAGAGTTTCTCATGCAGCTTTACATTAGAGCGTCACTAGAAGTCCAATCCTATGGGTCATGATCGATACTGGCAGCGACCTCATATGGACATTGTGTGTTCCTTACTACAACTTTACCTGCCAAATGAACTCCACATTAAAGCCAATTCAGTCTTCCACATACCATAACCTGAGATGCACCACTAGCTTCTGGTCCGCTTGTGATGACAACCAACTTCGTAGCGTCAAGTCCTCATATGGTGATGGATCTGTTGTAGAAGGGTCCCTTGCTCTCAAAAGATTTTGGTTTGAGGATGGCACTGATGGCATCAAGCTTCCGACAATCGCCTTTGGTTGTGTTCATAAAAAATAGTGTTGACTTCGAAAATCTTGTTGGCCTCAGGCCAGGATCTCTTTCACTTGTTAGTCACATCGGCTTCTTTATTAACCATAAATTTGCTTACAGTCTTCCTCTCCATAGCAAAAAAAATAATGTCATTGAGTAGATCAAATTCTGTGAGGAGGTAGAGTTCTTCGGAACCCAAGAGGTTCAACAGACGCCAATGAAAGCAAATGCAGCTCAAGGCACTTTCTATACACTCACACTAGATTACATAAATGTGGGGAACAATAGACTCACAATATAGTTTGGAGGTGCACAGACGGCAACATGGTTCGGACATGCTGGATCAATTATGATAGACTCGGGTACCACACTGACTATCTTGCCAAAGATGTGTATGACCAAGTGGCAAACACGGTGGCGAAAGTCACAAACCATAAAAGATTCTATCATCCTAACCAAGATTATTTGTGTTATAATGTAGAAAATACTGGTGATCCATATTAAGGATTGCTGGAGATGACCTTTCATTCCACCAATGCAGACATGAAGTTGCCACCTTCAAATATCTTTTGGATGTATAGAAGTGCGACGGCTAGCTTAGCAATTTTCGGGAATGTTTTCCAGTAGAACATGCATGTGAAATATGATTTGGGGAAGGGGCTGCTTTCTTTTGCACCAATTGAATGTACTCTGGGCTAAAGTTGTATACGTATATATTGTTGTTATTTATTTATCTTTAAATACTTTTAAGATTTTTTCTTTTCTATTTTTCACTTATTTTTTTAAATATAGTATACTGATTTATCTTACCGACAGCCTGCAGGTTGTTTCGCTTTGGGTTTCGGTTCTGATTCCGATTGTTGTAAACATTTATTAGAAACGAATGGTCTATATAATGGATTCATTTTCACTATTATCCAAATAAATATATATTGTTGAAGGTTCCGCACTGCATTCAATAATCAAACAAGTAATCTACTTAATTTGCTATTTATTTTAAATGTGCATTTGTCAGTGTGAATTCAAATTTTATTTTAAAATTTTATACGAACCCTATTTTGATTGTCAGGACCATAAAATTCATGGAAGTACAGAAAATTGAGATTGGGGCTAGAGCCTTTGGTGGAGTCATACGTGGGCTGGTGTAGGCAGTTGCCCAAACGGTCCTATCAAATTTCTTTATTTTCATTTTTACGTAAGCTTTCAACTACTTGCTTCTTTATATGCACCAGTGACCCTATAGGTTTGAGATTCTTTAAATTAGTGCCCCTAAGTCCAACATTCCTAACTCTAGCTGCCACTAACCATGGTTGGAGGTGGAACTAGCTAGATGATAAAATAATGAAATTTCTGATAATTGATTGTACTAAGTGTTTTCTTAATCATGTAATAAATATGTTACCAATTGGTAGCTTTGCCGTTGACCGTCAGTGTCGAAAACTCAAGCAGCATCGATTGAAGAAATCAACAAGCGACATCCCATGACAATGCTGGTGGCTAAAGTTCAGTTTCTCCTCCTCCACCACCCTTCTCTCCTCATTCTTCTTGACTTTTATTTGAATCCCTTGAATATTCAGGAATGACCTGGCCAATCCAGTTTTCAGTCGACCTGATAGGATCATATGAAAATCCCATCAAAGGATATGTAATGGCCCACCAAGCAGGAAAGTTGCCATGATCTTTGAGAAAATTGATTTCTCACTACATGGATAAGCTCGCCCCTAACCCGTCAACTTGTTGAAGGTTCCGCACTGCATTCAATCATCAAACAAGTAATCCACTTAATTTGCTATTTATTTTAAATGTGCATTTGTCAATGTGAATTCAAATTTTATTTTAAATTTTTATACAAACCTTTATTTTGATTGTCAGGATCATGAAATTCATGGAAGTACAGAAAATTGAGATTGGTGCTAGAGCGTTTGGTGGTCATACGTGGGCTGGTGTAGGCAGTACCCAAATTTTTTGACTGAACATCGCTTGAGTCACCGACCTGAGTTTGATAGTGCCCATGTGGGCACTATGATGTGACTGGAACTGAGTCCAGCTTTATCACAATATAATTTTTGAATAACTGGTATGGGTAAAATGGTGCACACCGACCCACCCTTAGCTCCGCTACTGCCCTTCTTACAACATAGTACCCTCACAAAATGTTACAATATCAGCTGGTGTCTAGAAATTAGTGACATAGACAGTGGATTAGTTTATTTATTTAATTACCTATTTGACATTTCAATAAAGCGAGGGCTCCCTCGGCAGTTTCCCAGCAAAAAATTACCTACTTGATATCACAAGCAGTGGCTGCCGGATGGGCATGCAGACCAATTACATTATTATACTTGAACATATATGTTAGGTACGGGAAAACTATATATGTTACACTTAGAACATGATAGCTCGATTCCAAGATAATCTAAGCAAGGTTATCATTCAAGTTTCAGCTTGAGTGAAAACTGAAATCCGGCATCCGATAATGCCCATGCCCATGTGAGTAGAGCCAAATGTCCATCAACTGGCATAGCGCTTCCACCCTAGTTGTACTAGTATAGCACATCCGGAATAGTGTGTCTGTGTGTGTATATATATATATATATATATATATATATATATATTATATATATTATATATGCATATATATATATTGTATATATATATATATATATATATATATATATATATATTTTATATATATATATATATTATATATATACATATATATGTATATAATTTTCAATGACATTGCTATCTCTTTTATAAGGACCATGGTGTAGGTAACGTGAACAGCATTAAAATAGGGATGGGGAAGTTGGTCGATCAAACCAAGGCATCTTTCAGATGTGGTTTCATAAGCATATCCATATTCTATATGCTTTTGTGGTGATGCTGATCTGTGTTGAAGTCGATGATATATGTGAGAGACTTCCTACATAAAAAAGGACCAAAAGTTGTGGAAACTCGTTCTTCTGCTTGAATAGTCATATTTAGCACTTGTTGAATCATAATAAAAAGACGGTCAATTGCCTCTGATGTAACATATTTTGATTTTTCTTGTTGTCATGGTATTTATAATTCATGTTCTTCCATAGCCACCATATTGCCATGGGAACACAATCTTCCAACTTCACATAAGTATTTAGATTCGAGCCTTTTTATTCCACCTCCACGTCTGCGTCTCTGCCACCATGTCTGGAACTGTAATATCAACGATGATAGAACTGCCATATCATGTAAACTAGTGGTTCCTATTCAACAGGGTGGTTCCTCTGTTTTTTGACTTGTCTACCCCGAAAGTGAAAATGTGGTGGAAGAAAGAAACAAAGAAACAGCTCCATGCCATTTGAGTTCTCTTGCATGTATAGAGATAGAGAGAGAGACGGACAGAGAAAGAGATAGGTATTACATGTTTTATTTTTATTTTAAATAGTAGTCCACACTGGCGAGTGGGAGAGAGAGATGAGCTTATGGGCGCACCCAAGTAATTTTATAGGAAATAAGTAATTTTATAGGAAATGAAACACGGATTAAACAATGCGCCAACCTGTTAAGACCAAAGAAAAAAGACACAAAAATACAATTGGCCTCATAGATGGCTCATTTTTTGAAATTATTGGGTTGTACAAAAGGGTAGATTGATATGGTAGAAACTTTTGGTAAAATGGATTTAGGTTAAGGATTCATGACTTACCCATTGAGTGACTTTGGCTCTAGATATTTCCACAATGAGTACTACCATGTCCAGATTCAATAGATATGTTGTTATTCTAGGCTTCCTTATCCTTTTAAGGGAAGGTCTATGGTAAAGAAAATCCAATGCCTTTTTGGTCCGCTTTTTGAAATTGTAAACAAAAGCAAGACCTAGAAACGAAATGTTCTCTTTCTTTGTCCATCCTTTCCTCACTTTTCTCCTTTCCCTTTCTGTTCTAACCATCATCCAAGGCATTTGGATGATGAATTTTTGCCAACCAAACATATTTTTCAAAAATGTGGACTAGTGTGTGGGCCTCTTTAAAGTAGTTTTTTTGTGGGAAGGAGGCCACAAGGGTTCTACCCATCTGATGGAGGCGACTCATAAAAATCAGTACCACCTTTAAAAGGTGACCATAAGTCCATAACACCTGTTGAGAGCAGCTAGCAGGAGTAGAGGCAGGTTATAGGTTAAGTGTCGCTATACTGATGCATAATTTTTTTTGTACGTCAATATGGTTAATGATTAAAATAACTTTAATTCACATTAAAAAAAATTATAAGGACAAAATTGAAAATAGAAAAAAGTAAAAAGACTAAGGAGAATATTTTTAATAAATTAACAAAATATTCTTCTCTCCTTTGATGGACACATTACTTTCTCTCGTTAAGTATTGGAAATTACATAAATTTTAAAAGCTTTTTATTTTTATATTAATATTATTGAACAAATTTTCTCATTCTTTAAAAATTGAAAAATTTATACCTAGTGTCCTTTATCTAGAATTTTGATCTTCTGTCTGGGCTACTAACCCCTATGCCGAAGATAATTGAATAAAGCAGTTAAGTGGGATTGCTGCTGGCTGCCCATAGGTCTGATATGTAGACCAGCAAGTGCGAAATATTGCAGATAAAGCTTTCTCTTAATGGCTTCACTCATTTACATGGAAGTCAAGGTTGGCGCCTTCTTGACTTTGTGCTTCATCACGTCCTGCCATGGTCGGCTTGTTCTTTCAACATCAACCACGAGTCAAAGCCGACCATTGTCTGAAACCCGGAGCCATGTGTAGGGGCCAGCTGCAATCATAAAGGCAGTGTAGGAGCCATGTGTAGGAGCCATGTGTAGGATCAATTGTCGGTAAATGATCGCCATGAGCCAGACCCGACTAGCATTCAGTCGACCTTATTTTTTGTGTTAAGACTGAAGCAATTAAAAAAATAAGAACAATCTATAGAGATCTTCCCTAGCATCAGGTGAGCAAGAGGGGTATTTCATACTACCTCTCAACAAGATGGCCGAAACCTTAGCCTTACCTCCATTTCCCTAGAGCCTATTCTGTATCAGGTGTCCCACAATTTCAGGTTCATTCAAATTCAACAGAATCGGTTTCTATGATGGTAAATCCTAAACAAGATGTACTTGTTTCAGCAGCAGAAATAATTGTGCAAAGGTCATCTATAGACATAGATAATGTCTGTTACTTGTAGGGTCAGGTTAGACATCTTCCCAGATAGAAAACATACTAGAAGCATCAACAAAGCAATTTAGAGGGAATATATATATATATATATATATATATATATATATATATTATATATATATATATATATATATATATGTGTGTGTGTGTGTGTGTGTGTGTGTGTGTGTGTATTGAAATCACAGTTGTTTCTATGCTTGGATGGTTATTTTGTGTTGTTAAAAACTGCCATAAAAGTTCTGTTCCATTATTGAAAACCATGGTAAGCAATTGATCATTGCAAATGCATCTTTTGCAATGGTTTTATCGACACCAAACAAAAAAATAATCATCCAGCTGTAGAGGTTCATCTTAATTGGACACAAAGGCCAGTTCAAAGAGAAAAAAAATAGACAACTTTTATTTGAATCCCTTTAATCACCCATTTTAATCGTTAAACATGTTTAAAGTATGATGACATTCGTCTATTTTCTAGTCAACCTTCTAGAATAGATGGATCATATGAATATCCCATCAAAAAATTGATTTCTCATGACACGAATAAGCTCATGCTAACCCACTAACTTGTGATCTCAACCCGTTTTTTAGTGGCGGAGCCAAGACTTTTTGGCTGGAGGGCACGTGAGTCACATCAAACATGGGCACTATGATGTGACAGCAACCGGGTTCAGCATCATCACAATATATTTTTGACTGACTGGTATAGGCAATGGTGCACAGCAACCCACACTTAGCTTCAATACTTTCCCTCTTACAGCATGTTCAATGCTTACTGTGGTTACCTAAGGGATTCATTAAGATGTCTCTGTTCTTGATCAATTTGTGATTGGAATTCTTCAACACAAGAATATTCAAACGTTATTACTTAGCATTGCTTGGATTTTGGAGAAGGGTGCAGAAACACAAAAGGTTGCATGCAATCCCTAGTAAATGACGCAAGAACTTGTTACATTACTAGCTAATGTCACCAGCCACTATAAGTCCCCCCCGGCAAAATGTTCCAATCTTGGTGTCTGTAAATTATGACATAGACAGTGGATTAATTACTTCATTTATATATTTAATTACCTATTTGATGTCTCATGAATAGAACGAGGATCTCCCACGACAGTTTCTGATGAAAAAAAAACTATTTGATGTCACAAGCGCCGCTGCGGAAGTTCATGCAGTGCAATTACATTATTATACAAGAATTTGTTTAGGTACTGAAAACTATTTATTTTAAACTTAGAACATGATAACTCCTCAACTTGATTGCAAGATAATCTAAGCAAGGTTATAATCAATCACCAAAATATGCAGTACATCACTAACTTATGGAGTTTGGTGCATGTTGGATGGAGAGTCTATGCTTCATGCCTTGAAACTAATTAGAGTCCAAAAATCACCAAAATGGATTTCAGCAACAGAACAAGCTGAAGAAAAATAGATCCCTAAAGGGGTAGTGGCAAATCCAAAATTTCTGGCTAAGGTGCAATATTAGTTTAATTTTCAACTTTAAGGTATATAAAAAGTTTTAAAAACTAGTATCAATGACAGGTAAGAGAAATTGCTTACAATATCCGCAATGTGGCTCCAATATTGTTAAAGAGTCATTTGACAGCAGGGACACTCATAAAATTTTCAAAATAAGAACAACCCCTAAGTAGGTAGACGGAAAGGGGGATGCTTAGCAGAAGTCTAACCGAGCGCGAGTGATGTTGGTGCTACATTTCTATACTGCAACTGGAGTGGAAGCACTATACTAGTTGATGGATATTTGGCCCCACTCACAGGCATCGATGCGGCCGTGGGCTTGAGGGTAAGGGGAAAGAGGGAGCTTCTGGCTTTCTCTAAGATTGTGGGGTGACCTCCTGCTCATCTAAAATTAGAGTCCTACATATGTTATGTTATTTTTTAGGAAAGGGGCGCACAAGTTTATTTATAAAATATTAAACTTTGCCGATTGTTATTTCATCATTCAGGCGAACAAGCTGGTACAATTCAAATAGGTTGATTCAAACCAATTTTCACAGATGAAATGAAAAAAATAATTATAAAATAGATGAAAAGAAATCCCCAAATTATAAAGAACCGCACACAAACAATAATATATAGAAGCAAAAAAGAGAAGGAGAATGATGTCAAAAGATGACTACACGCTATTATAGATAGCCTGGCCCGAGAGAATGGCCACGAACAAACAAATGGTCGACCGCTCTTTTAGGGGGCATTTGATGGTTTGAATTTTGATTTAAGAATGAAATGCAAGTCCAACTTCAACTCAAACATGAAACCTTTTACAGTCTTGAGAGTGGATAAACATCACTCAACGCAAGAGCGGTCAACTCAAAACAGCCATGTAACGCCAGCCAATTACTGCTATATATATATATATATATATATATATATATATATATATATATATATTATGGCCATATTCACATTCACCCACTTAATGGTTGAGAGAAAGGTGAAGAAAAAAAAAGTATAAACTAATACTAGATGAAAAAATACCCACTACTTTTTTTTCTTTATTTTCTCTCGTCTATTCATTATAATGAATCAAATAGTCCTTATGAACGAGTAGAGTTACATTGAATAATCAGAGTCACCATTTAATTTTTTGCTATATATATAAAAATATAAAAGAGGCATATGATATGGCCAAAATGGACATAGCATACCTGCAACCCTCACTGCATGAGCCTCTGCCCATGAACTATCACCAGATTGAGCCCATAATATCCTGGGGTGGAAAGACATTTGTATATATATATGTATGAGAGAGATCGTGTGGGAGAAAGATTTCCAATCACTTCAAGGTTCACGGTTTAAGGAGGTCAATGGACAGGTTTTGGAGCAGGGACTACCATGCGTTACAGGGACAGAGCCAAAAAATTTTCATGAGAAGGGCCGAATTAATGTTTCTAAATTTTGACTACGATCAAAATATCATTTTTCAAAATTTTTATAGAGGACAAGTGAAATTTACTAAAATTTACATATAATTTTTTTTTAAAAAAAATTGAGGTGGGGCAGGGCCATGCGAGCCTCCCTTGGCTCCACCCCTGATGCCTAAAAAAAATTTTCAAACACCACTAGGACAATCTCTTCTTCCAACGTATACAACAGTTATTGTGGTCACCTTAAGTAATACGTTAAAGTGTCTGCAGCCTTCCTTTTGTGTTTGAAAGTCTTCAAATGTTTGTGATTGTTATACCAAGCTTAACAATTGGAAGATGCTACCACTTTTCTCCATTGTGATGGTTACTGGTTACACAAAGGAATAGTAACTCAGTTCAGCCACATGTCTTTTTT
Source organism: Nymphaea colorata (assembly GCF_008831285.2). Classification (NCBI taxonomy): domain Eukaryota; kingdom Viridiplantae; phylum Streptophyta; class Magnoliopsida; order Nymphaeales; family Nymphaeaceae; genus Nymphaea; species Nymphaea colorata. Next base: position 19,763,090 of record NC_045142.1, on the reverse strand, counting down.
TTTTGTGCATAATTTTCAAATCCAAATCCTTCCCTTCATCAGTGGCCACCATAACTATGACTTCCATTATAAATATCAACACATTTCACCTTAGTACCGCAACCATTTAGTCCTCGCCATGGCAGCCTTCTTCTCCCCCTTAGCATTCAGCCTCCTCCTGCAGCTGCTCCTACTTGCAATACTGCCTAACCCTACCACAATCTTCGCTTCCAAACCTCTCGGCTTCTCTATAGACCTCATTCATCGAGACTCATCCCTGTCACCTCTCTATGACCTTTCATCCACTCTAGCTCAACGAGCTGAGCAGGCGGCTCTGCGCTTCATGTTGCGCTCCCGCAGCATTGCTTCATGGTTTGCCAATACCACCAGCATGATCTCCAGCCCCGTGATGGCTGGTCCCGGTGAGCTTCTCATGAAACTATCGCTAGGTACCCCATCCAGCCTGTACTGGGCCATTCTAGGCACTGGTAGTACCTCATATGGACAACATGCCACCATTGTGACAACTGCCATGTCAAAACACCAATGTTTGATACACTTCAGTCGTCCACCTACAAGAACCAGAGATGCTCCACCAGCTTCTGCACGGAACTGCATGTCCATTGTTGCACCAGCGACCAACTTTGCTGGTTCAGATATTCCTATAGAAACATTTCCAAAATATAAAGAGTCCTAGCCTCCGAGAAGCGCTTGTTTGACAATGGTGCCAACACCATCAAGCATGAAGGAATTGTCTTTGGTTCATCGTGAAGATAATCCTGATTTTGCCCTGCGTAAAGTTCCAGGCCTTGTTGGCCTTGGCCATGGTCCTCTCTCTCTTGTTAAACAGATCGGCTCTTCCATTGATGACAAATTTGCTTACTGTCTTCCTCCATATAGAAATGAAAACAATTCCGTGGGACAGCTCAAATTCGGCGACGATGCAGACTTTTCAGGCACAGAAGAGGTTCAAGAGACGCCGATGGCATCAGATGGTGGTGAAGGCAGCTTTTATGTGCTCATCCTGACAAACATAAGTGTCGGGAACAGCAGACTCAACATACAATTTGCTGGTGCACAGACGACTGCATTGTTGGGAGATGCCAGATCGATCATCATAGACTCGGGTACCAGCCTGACTTTTCTTGCCAAAGATGTCTATGGTCAAGTGGCAAATGCAGTGGCCAATGTCATAAACCGTTAGCGCTTTATCCTCCTGAGCAAGATTTGCTGTGTTACCATGTAGGAACAATGGTGATCCAATGAAGGGTTGCCGGAGATGACCTTTCATTTCGCTAGTGCAGACTGGAAGCTGCCACCTTCAAATATCTTTGGAATGTTTAGAAGTGGAATCATCTGCTCAGCCATTAAAGATGGAGAGATGCCCATCTTTGGGAATATTGCACAGCAGAACATGCATGTCAAGTATGATCTGGGCTACAGACTGCTTTCTTTTGCACCAACTGAAAGTGCAACATGTAGAAATGAATTGTTTATCGTAGGAAAAAAGTTATAGACTTTTGTCACCTATAAGTAAGGGTTTTATTTGGTTATAATTGTGTGTTTCTGGTTATTGCACGTTCAACTCTCTCCCTCCCCCCTTGCGGATCTAAAAGTTAGAATTTTAAAAATGACACATTTTGTATATCTTTCATTATCTTTTCTCTTAGTCTGACCACATTTGATCATTTTGAGGTTTTTTTCTGTGTGAAACTGACAAGTCTAAAATAATGCCATGTTAATTATTTTCAAATACGAGGTTGATGTTTTATTTTATTTGACTTCAAAGGTGGTGTTGCAAGGAACAATAGAGGGCATCTTAGATTAACTTGAAAGGGCAGTGCGGATAATATAAGTTAGTTTGCGGTATTTGCTACACTTTTTTTATACACGAGCCCTAATTTTACATTTGGTTTCTTCAGAGTTATCAAAGACTCAAAGGTGACATATTATTTGAAGTGATAATGTCATACACATTTACATTAGTTCTCTATTTATTTATGTATTACATATAGCTATTTATCTACGTATTTATATCTAACTTTTAATGCATGTTTATTTATATTTATATGCACATGCTATCTTGCATATGCTGTGGTGGTCATCCTCCATAATGTCTCTACCATCTTTTACGAGTCACTTTTCTAATAGTGTGTCTTGTAAGTAATAGCTAAGTCAAAGAGAATATCAAGTTTTTTAGTAGGTGCAGCTACAAAGCATTCTACATTTCAAGCATGCATTTTACCATAGCTTCTGCCCATTTTGTTTTGGATATTCTTTTGTTGATTAATTCCTCTGGGCCTTTGAAAATGGGTGCAGTAGATTGTGGCTAACCTATGTAATCTTATAACTCTCTCTAACGATCTATATTCAGCCATTCAATATGGTTTCAAATCTGATATTTGTTCTCTTCTCTCTCTCGTTTTTTCCATGGTGGCCAATATTTTTGTATGATAATTGTACTAAATTTTTTAGTATAAGTTTTGGATATGGTTTGCAAATTGCTTATATGAGATGGCTGCACATCGTCCAGCATTCAAAGCTTTTGTAAGACCTACTTTCCTTGATCCATTCCACATACTATGTATTTATGAATATATTTATTTGGAAATCATACAATCTACTTATTTTGAATAATTTTATGACTTTGTAGATTTTGATACGCCACCTTATACTGAACAACTTCAAGGCCTTCCTCCTGCAACACATGGGTAAGATGATTATTCAGTCTCATTACTATGTAGCACTGGTATGGATGTAAGAATTCCTCTTTGCTGATGTCTGTGCCCTAATTGCTGCTCATGGAGCGTCCAAGATCTTTTGGAATTATAGCCTTTATACTGTCTATTGCCTTCTTGCTATTTTTAGTAACCTTACTTGGTCTATTTAATCCTTTCTCTCGATCTTATCTTGGTATATATTCTATTGGGTTAATGCTGATTTTATTTCTAGAATGTTGTTACAGGTGGCCAATTTACACAACAAGTAGAATGTATTGGTGAAATTATAAATATAATTCTTAAGAATGATGGCACACCTATAGCTACTTACTACTTAGTATAGTTGTTGAAACACAAAGTTGCTGTTTGAGACATGGTGCATTTGCAAAGAGCTGCCTCCCTTTAATGTAACAATATATATTCTCATGATTTGATTTGTAAACTACTTTGCTTCTAATACCTAAGACTGTAACAGTTTGAATTTCCGAATTTCCTCCTTTTCTTTGTAGTTTCATCAGTATCAAGCCATTTTAGTAGGAACTTGCATTTTGTCCCTTGATGGGATGAAGCTGGTTTTGACTTAGTTGATCATGAGTTAATTTTTCTTCCAGAGAACATCTGAGTCATCCCATCAGGTCTGAACTAGTTATGGTCCTATCAGGCACTGCAGATGTGGACGTCAGCAAGGAGCGGAGAGTTAATCAAGATCTAGACTTGATGGGCATGATTGATTCCCAGAAGCTTGTCCTTTCTAAGGTGCATGCTAGATTAGTTTCTTCCTCTTATAGAAGCTTGTCCTGTTGATTGTGGCTGGTTAGTTTCTTTGTGCTGAAAACTGATCTATTCTTTGATCTTGGATCTTGTTGGCAGAAGTTGATGTGGAAATCAAGAAGCTTATTGCCCGCCCAATATTGTTGAAGGAAACCCATGCATGGATTACATCAAATGCATCACATTTTCCGTGGCTGGGAACTTTGAAGTAGAACGGGAGGAATGGTGGAAACAAGTAAATTTTAAGGATTCTTTCTTTTATAAATGCATTCTCAATTCAGACTTGATAGGGATGTCCAATCTGAATTTGCCGTTATCCATGTAAATTTTCAAATTTACATTGATTTGTCAAGTTTTCTCAACACGGGCACGTCATTGGATAAAAGCTCGAAATGACCAGTCCGTGCACTTCTAAAATGGTGGCAGGTGATCTGAGGCTAGCGAAACGTTTTTGGCAACACTGCAAAGGGCAAGGACGAGTATTGGTCTTTTGCAAGTTGGCAATAAACTTATTTGCAATGACAAAAGGCGTTGCCAATAGCTTGTCTTTATTGTTGTGGTTGTATTTCTTTCACCGGGGACCAGATCAGGTCGAAACTCCCCCCCCCCCTCCGACCTTAAATCTATCATTTTTAATATACGTGGATTTAAGATCCATGCTACATAAATCTTTAGTTTGTTTAAGCTGAGGATCTTTTAAAGCATATCTTTTAATGCTACATCGAACAATCATGCACAACTTAAAGTACGAAAGAGGATCGAATCAATCTCTCAAACCTTCCGGACATAAGTACACTACCACAATTTTCTTTGTCACTTTCGATGCAAACTCTGCAGGGAGTTAGGCTGCCATCCCTTTTAGTAGAAAGAATAAGTAATGAATCTACATCGAAGAGTAACTTTGTCAATATTAGGCTGCTCACGCACAATTTTCTTTGTCTTTATATGTTTTTTTATCAATATTCTATTGATAATGATTTTGTTTTTTTCAACTACAGCAGTACATTATAATAACCTTCGTACATGTGGAAAAAAACATGTACGATAACAATCACCAGGTACAAGAAAATGTGGATGAAGTTGGTGCTATGACTATCAAAACTAGAGGTAGCTAGATGACAAAATCATGAAATGTCTGATAATTAATTGATATAATTCTTTTTCTAAATCTTAAACGAAAAAAATATGGTATCAATTAAACATTGGCATTATTTGGGTCAAATGACTGACAAATTAATAAAATGCTTATTTGGTAATTAATGATAGCTGGGCCCAATAGCATTCGGCCAACCTTGTATTTTGCGTTAAGACAGAACCAATTCAAATTAAAATATAGAGATCTTCCCTAATGACAGAGTCTATTCTGTATAAGGTCACCCACAATTGCAGGTTCATTCAAATTCAATTGAGTCATCTTGTGTGATGGTAAGTCCCATGGTGGAGCTACAAGATGGCTGGTGCTGCACAAACTTTAGTTATGTTCACGTTAATAACTTCAAACATTTCAGGCAGCTACTTCTGCAGTAGAGTGGTTATTTTGTATAATTAAAAACTGCTTTCAAAAGACCGTGCTCAAACAACTGGTCAATGCAAATGCACTGTGATGGTTTTTATCCACACAAAACAAAAAAATAGCAGATCTCAATTCCTTTATATATATATATATATATATATATGAACATATGTTGTACTTGTAAGTTTTAGTTACCAGAAATTAATTGTATCGGTTCGTCCTAATTGGATGCAAGGGCCAGTTAAAGGAGAAAAATTCGGCCGACTTTTCTTTGAATCCCAGGAATGACTTTTCTTAAACGATGATGACATGCTTTCAGTTTCCAGTCGACCTGGTCGGATCGAGAGCAATGTGCTATACTAGTGCAAGGATGGAACTTGGAAGCACTATGTATGCCACTTGAAGGACATTTGACTCTACTCACATGGGCATGGGCATTATGGAAAGCCGGATCTAAAATTAGTGTCTTATATGGTCTTATGCATGAAAAATTATGCATGTAGGTGCTTAATAACCAAAATAACATGTCTAAGTAAAAAAAAAAGACTTTTAGAAGGACAAAAAAGGGTTTATGAAAAAGTAAATATTCCAAAATATACACTTCTTTATAAAAATAAAAATAAAAAATACTCCAACCCTACACCGACCTACATGATCCAATATCATTGGACATGCGTGGGGGTGTAAAAAGGGAGGCCCAGGCAATCGCCAAAAAGAACTCTTGGGACTAGGAATAAGATTATTTAATAAAATATAGAACTCTGCATTTGAATTATAATTTGATCAAATATCGGGCCGATAACAAAATGGTACGATTGTTCCAGCTAAGTTTTGATTCTTTTAACCCAGCAGAGGGTTCACCACCACCAAAAATTTGTCGGTTAATAATATTGGTGGGTCTTGCATGTGAAACCAAGTCCTTCTCAACCCAATCTGGAACCTTTCACAGTCTGAAGATTGGATAAAATTCACCCAGTGCGTGACTTTTGTTAATATAAGATATTGCTAGTGGCCATACAATGCCTGCTAATAAAAAAGACTTCATCTTTTTTTCTTGAGAAAGAACACCCAACTCATCCATGATTTGTCATCTTTTAACAGGAGAAAGTATCTGAAAATAAAGTTGGAAACAGCAGGAGCCGGGCCCCATACATCGGCCTGAACCAAGTTGAAGCAATATTGGATTTTTATTTCAGATTCAGGAAATGATTGTTCAGTCATCTTTGCGTAATTGCATTCTCACATACTGGAAAATTGTAGACCTGCTTAAGAAACACAGTTTTGAGAATTAGATCAGACAAATGTCCCAACCTGTAGTGCCATAGGAGTGATTCTTCATTCTTCTTGTCAGCTGGAAGTCCCTTGTTTGTGTTCATGTTAATGTAGTAGATAGAGCCCATCTCTCTCATAACAATCACCAAGCCTCATCTGGGGTTTCTGGTCCAGCAGAATGACCTTCTTCTTGGAGGAAATATTGAGAAATTTCTGTAACATAGAGCTGTGCTAGATTTATTAACAATGATATGATCTATGGAACAGATATGATCAGGATCAGTTACAAAGTACAGGGTACGGTTTCCAAAACTCGAGAGCTATCTAAAACTGACCAATCTTCTCTAAATGAGAAAGAAATCATTTCTCCTATCTTCTTCTATAATTCTGCCCAAATCTGTCGTGTAAATCAAGATCCTAAAATCAAGGATCTAAATTGTATAAAGTGACTATAAATATTTGTACTCTCTCTGTGTGGTTATAGAATAGAAGAGAGAGTCTTTGTGTGGATGTAGCTGATTTTAGCCAACCACGTTACACCTGTGTGTCCATCTTTTGTTCTAAATTGATATAAGAGCCTGCAACTGCTTTCACTGTGGTCTTCTGTATCCTGCATCTTTCTAGAGCTACGCTTCACCTGTCTAGTGGATGAGCATTGTTTGATGCTGGCACCATCGTTTTCCAGCCACTCTCTCTGCTGCGTGCCCTGTTGCGTCTCCTGTTCCTCTTCCTACATCCACAGTTTTTTGGTAACAAGGAAACCACAGAGCAGCGTGCGTTTCATGCTCTTTTTTTTGTGGTGAGCAAGTGAAAGCCACCAAGGCCTTCACCGAGGAGCGCACTATTTCACCGAGGAGCATGCTGCTCCTTTTAGTGTTTGAACAAGGGTCTGGCACCAAGTGTGTTGTTTCCTACCTTCATCGAGGCACGTGCCTTCCTTTTGGAGTGTGTTGTTTCCTGCCTTCACTGAGGCACATGCCTCCTTTTTTGTCTAAGGAAGGCCACACTCTTTCCAGCCTTCTCCGAGGAGCATGCTGTTGACTTTTTTTTCTGTCTCTCAACAAGGGAAGGTCATGCTGTTTCCAGCCCTCACCAAGGGAAGCGCTGTTTCCTTTTGTGTTCACATGTTCACCGAGAAGCATGCTCACAAGGGAGTGCCACCGAGACCATCTGCCCCTTCAGTCGTCCAATCCACCTCCTTAGTCGCCTTTTTTGTTTATCAGACACAAATCGTATTGACTGTGCTCGGCTGTTGATTGAATGAGCGAGAAATTTTTAGTATAATATGGCTGCATTGTCCTCTTCTAACACTCCTCCACTCCTACTCCACCAGGTACACAATGGAATGCTTTCTCAAGTTTGGTTTCAGTCAAGCTTGATCGATCAAATTATCTTCTCTGGCATTCTCAAATTGAAAGTGTTATGAAAAGTTAAAATTTGATCAAGTATGTTATGGAAAATGTTCTGCTCCACCTGAATTTCTTGATGAAGCACATACACAAAAAATACTGCTTATGGTTTATGGTATCGTGAAGACCAACTTGCACTAAGTTGGATCAAAGTCACTATGACTCAACCAGTCATGTCACAACCGTTCGTGTTGGCATGGCTATAGATGCTTGGTTCATCCTTGTAAAATAGTATGCCTCACAAAATAATTTCGTATTATTCAGCTGAAAAGAGAATTCCAAAACATAAAAAAGGGAGGAATGCCTATGACTGAATACCTTCAACATATTAGTTTCTGACATGATTCTCTTAGCAGAGTGCAGCACTTTGTTCAGATACAGACCTTGTTCTCTATACCTTGAATGGACTGAATTCTGAATATGAATCTTTTATTACCACTGTTATTGATTCAAAGATCTGCATGGTCTGAATTATATGATATGTTAATTACTCAAGAGCGACGACTTGGAATGCTTTCTTCATCCCTGATGGCTCAGGTTGAAGCCATGCCACTACCTTTATTGCTGAACAAGGGCATGGGTGTGCTTTTATTACAGACCAAGGGTGTGGGCGTGCTTTTATTACTGACCAAGGGCATGGGCATGGCAACTATAATGGTGGTAGGGGTAGAGGCCATAATGGAGGAAGAGGAAACTATGGAAAAAATAATAATACTAACAAGTCCAGCCAAGGAGTAACTTGTCAATATTTTGGCAGAAGAAATCATACAGCTCGACAATGTTATGATATTCCAAAAGCGTTTATGCCATGGCACTCAACATGGGAAATCTGATAATGCATCTAGTAGCCGAGAAAATGTCAGCAATACTCAAGACTCAGCCTGGTATCCAGACACAGGTGCCTCCCACCATATGACAAATTCAGAACAAGATATGCAAGGTAAAGTTCCCTATCATGGTTTTAATTCTATTATAGTTGGCAATGGTAGTAAGATGCAAATTAAAAATATAGGGAACGTGTAACTACCTAGGAAGACGTCATCCTTTGTTTTGAAAAATGTTTTGTATCTCCTAAAGCACACAAGAATCTTATGTCAGTAGCAAGGTTCACCAAAGACAACCAATGCTCTATTGAATTTCCTCTAATGGTGTTATTGTTAAGAATATGCAAACGGGCAAGATTCTTCACATGGGGCCGCTTGAGAAAGGAGGACTCTATAGATGGACAGAGAAAGGAAGGACTCTACTAGCAATCCTATCAGTATTGGAGATGACGATCAATAAAAGACTGCTAATACTTCTTTGGTTTCTCAAAATTCTTACTCAGACATTTAGTTATGGCATTTGGTCTAGGACATGCTCACTTTCAGTTGTTAAACTCGTTGAAAGTTGCTAGTTTAATTTGTGTTGATGAAAGACAAAATTAGATTTTTGTTCTTCATGTGTGCTTGGAAAAATGCATAAAATTCATTTTCCTAAAGCTGAGTTTCATGCAACCAAACCTCTTGAAGTGTTACATGTTGATATTAGGGGACCAGCACCATGTGCTTCACGAGAAGGGTACATGTATTATTTCTTAATGGTTGACAACTAATCTCACTTCTCATGGATCTTTCCCTTGTCAAAGAAAAGTGATACACTTCCATGTTTAAAACCTTTTTAAGCATAGTAGAGTGTCAACTTGAAACAAAAATTAAAATTTTCCATTCAGATGGGGAGGAGAATTCATGAGCAAAGAATTTAGCACATTTCTTGAAAATCAAGGAATTCGTTGATGGATAACATGCCCTTACACATCCCAGTAGAAGAGATAGTAGAAAGGAAGCATAGGAATCTGGTGGAAATGGACTCGCCATAATTATTCATGCCAATATGCCACAAAAATTTTGGTTTGATGCTTTTAAAACTGTTGTTCATCTTATTAACAGGTTGCCTATTGCAGACTTGCAAATGACGCTGTATGAGAAGCTCTTGCATGAAGTTCCCAAATATAGTCATCTAAGAACCTTTGGTTGTACCGTCTATCCATTGAATGGGCCTAGACGTGCTTCAAAACTAGAAGCCAAAGCTCAAACCTGCGTCTTCATTGGGTATGGCAGCTGTCATAAAGGTTGTGTTTGTTACAATCCAATCTCTAATCGTGTCATCATATCTAGACATGTTATTTTTGATGAAAGAATTTTTTATACTCTCATTGTGGTCCCTCTTTTACTGCCTCAAACATTTCAAGTTAGCTAAAGTCGTCGTCCAGATCTGAATATATTAAGCCTAGACCTATTGATGAGCTAAAAGAGAGTTTACCTCTTATTGAGTTGCTAGAATCATTCCTAGTTCCTCAAGTTGCTCAGCAGTTCAAACTGGTTCCAATCACTTTCATGTGCACATACCATCAATTTCAGCATACTTAGACCTTCATGGAACTAGAAACACATGTTACAGACAATTCCAGCACAAGGGTGTCACAGTGTGCTTCATATAGCTATATTATGAACATAGCACCACATTATATATATTCTTTCACAAACAGCTCATGTATTACCCTAAAAATACCCATTTATTTTTCTGCACACAGGTAATTACACCTCATACATGCATATATATATTTATTTTTAGGCAATCAGAGATGTCTAAGACTAAGAGTGTTGTGTATCATTTCCAGATATAACACTTCACACATCTATTCATATCTAGGTGTGTAAATACATGGATTCGCTACTATAACATGCATATATATATATATATATATATATATATATATATATATTTACAAGCAACAAAGGTACAAGGCTACATGCTGCACTCATAGCTAAGTATTCCCATACCTTATTGCTCTATGCTGCAATCAATTCAGTCCGCCAAGAAGGCTACTGTTCCAGGTAGTGTGGTACGATTCCTTGCAAAACATCATCTACATGTATAATTTCAGCTCCACCAAGTAGAATTCTCCTTGCTTTATAATATACATATGTACCTACATACATAGATTATTTATAAAGAACTATATAACACTTACCAGGGTCTCTCTAACTGTACAGCCCCTGATTTTTTACTGTCAGCACCCTAGCTCCTTGGCTTCTTGATCCCCCAAGCTGCGGATAACAGTCACGTGGACCAGTGCCTCTTTGCTCTTGATCTTCACCCCAAGATGCAGGAAAACAAGGGTTAGCTTTAACTTTTTCATAATTTCTAACAGCTGGAACCCTTCCCCCTATGGCTGCGGCAAATGGGAACCTGAGGTATGGGGTTAAATAAGGCCAATACATGGCGAGCAACACCCCCAAATAATTTTCTCAGGAAGGCTTCTCAGCTGCCCTCAATCATCTTTAGTTTCTTTTTAATATTTTCAGTTACCACTTCTACCAAGGTATATATTTGGTAACCCATTCATTTCTTTCCATGGCTGCCCCTTTATGATATAGTTCACAGTTTCAACTATTTTTATCAGTTATTGAATCTACCAATTATAGCCTATACTCTTATTAAAATTTTTGTGATAATAAAGAAAAGAAAAGAAAAATGTGGGCATTAAAGCAACCGTCCGGTTTGAGCCGGAAGTATTGGTTAGAAGGCGATCAGTTCTTAGGGATGATGTTAGCGACCATCAGTTTGTTTGATCAACTTTCAAAGGTCGCGAGTTATAATGAAAAATTGACTTTTGGTATTGTTTTGGCTGCAAGAATGATATGTATAGAGGGATAAAATTTTGATATAGAAAGCATATTTAGATGGGTCTTTGTGATGTTAGAGGTGCTTTCCTTCCAGTTTTCACTTTTCACCTGTACAAATCACACCTTAGGCATGAAATATATTGGATCATATAGATATATAGCCCTCCACGTACGTCATTAAAATGATCTCAATGCCCACCTAAGCAAGAAATTAGTCTAAGGTCACCTACGTTCTTTAGAGAGAGCTTCGCCATTTGACCATCAGTGTCAAAAACTCAAGCCGCATCGATTGAAGAAATCGAGAGCAACATCCCATGACAACGCTGGTGGCTAAAGTGCAGTTTCTCCTCCTCCACCAACCCCCTCTCCTCTTTCATCTTCTTCGGCCACTTGAATCTGTGAACTGGTCAATGCCCGATATGAGATATGAGATCGAGCTGCTGCACACTTCTGTGGATCCCACAAGTATACAGTATCATAGGAAAAAAGATGAAGGTTGGATTATTTCTGAATTTTTAATGGCATACTATGTCTATTTTACACTTTTTAATTTTTTCATAACCTTTTTTTACCCTTTTAAAATGTTCTTTTTCTACTATAAACAGGGATATTTTGGTCATTATGTACCCATATACACAATTTGTTTACGTATAACCTGTTTTAAAAACCCGTTTCTACACGATATATATATATATATATTATATATAATCAATCTTCTTAGTCATCTTTTTCTTACAAGATATATCTTCTCCATATAGAGCACCTTCTTGGACTGGACACTCTCTCTCTCGAAGCTAGGAAGGTGAGGCTGCACTATGCTACTTAAAAACCATTGGCCCTACCCAAATGTGGGATTTTGATGAGGTGGTCAATGCCTTCATCGAGAAATTGGAGCCTAATCTTTCCGTGGTACCGACCATCGACACCTTTATAAACCTCTTCCATGAGCTTGGAGAATTGACTAGAAAGTATATTCAATGATGGCTGTCTAGTCTAAGGCTCCACACCCTGATGTCAAAAAATAACCATGATCCTTAGGGTTTCCATGAGCACATCCACCATCATTTCGTACAACATGAGTACAATAATTTTTATGATTCGACCAAAAAGAGTGTATTGGGACAACCATGAAAAATGGTTATCTCCGGTTAGATGTGGGTCAAAGAAGCAATAGCAACAAGAAAGAGGGCCACTGAAAACCAAGAAAAACAAAGTCCATGCCCTCTTTGTCACCAAAAGCTCTACCTCCAATGCACAGTCATCGAGAAATTGGAGCCTAATCTTTCCGTGGTACCGACCATCGAAACTTTTATAAACCTCTTCCATGAGCTTGGAGAATTGACTAGAAAGTATATTCAATGATGGCGGTCTAGTCTAAGGCTCCACACCCCGATGTCAAAAGATAACCATGATCCTTAGGGTTTCCATGACCACATCCACCATCATTTCGTACAACATGAGTATAATAATTTTTATGATTCGACCAAAAAGAGTGTATTGAGACAACCATGAAAAATGGTGATCTCCGGTTAAATGTGGGTCAAAAAATGGTTATCTCTGGTTAAATGTGGGTCAAAGAAGCAATAGCAACAAGAAAGAGGACCACTGAAAACCAAGAAAAACAAAAGTCCATGCCCTCTTTGTCGCCAAAAGCTCTACCTCCAATGCACAGCTCAACCAGGTTAGCAAGTAATAGGGAAGAAACAAGAAATTAGCAAGTAATGGGGAAGAAACAAGAAAGAGAACAAGAAGGATAAAGCACCATCATTTAAATCAAACAATGACAATAATCCAAGCTGAATGCATGACTGAAAGTTTACTCCATTGGAGCATAAGAGAGAAGAGATCTTAGAATTTCTTTTCATGTGCATCAGATCCCACAGAGATGAAGGGGAAAAGAAGAGATCAGTTCTATAAATTTCATTGTGCTCTCAGCCATAATACTGAATATTGCATCCCACTAAAACACATCATTTAGGGTTGTATCGGTAAGAAAATACTAGTGGATGAGAGAAACCTGAGCTCCTCAAGAATTTGTCATCCAATCATGAAAGGAATGTAGGGGCCTAAGTCAAATTTGTTATTGTTTTGGTGTTCTATCTTTTCCCCATGAAATGTAGGGATGTTGGGAAACCCTCCTCAAGCTTCTTCTTTCAATAAAAGTTTATTTTTCCTCTTGCATGATTCTTCATTAGATGTATCCTCTGAACCCAAACTAGTCTCTTGACCTTATT